>NC_060260.1:10000000-10300000 GCF_021901455.1 Neodiprion lecontei
TTGTATGCCTAGAATGTATAAAGCATGCCTAATTCAGTGAGTTTCATCTCTCAACGCCGTCGTAAATTCCGTTATCTAAACAGGTAGGCCCCTTGCGTTACATTGAAGAAGAAGAAGGCGCTCCAACATCAGGTCGGATTCTCCATTTGGATTCAGCTCGTCTTCTCGTCACGCACTTTGCACTACCGCAGCTTCGTTAAAGGGTCGAATTCGTTTGACGAAAGTTTTGTTCTTCAGCAGGCGTACTATGCAGGCTTCGCAAAGATCGCATTATAGTTTTTAACACACCAGCGGTAGCGAATTTATATGCGCCCTGCGGTATTCTTCTTCGTTATACTTAACTGGATATACATCACGCGGCCGGAATAATATCATCGTATTTCAAAAGCAGTTGAAATTTTCGGCGATACCACCCTTGTGCTGCGTTCCAAACTTCGAACGATTTATGTGTGTTACCTGAGCAGTATAATACAGCCTTACCTGTGCGTCGTCGTTTATTTCCCGTAGGATTAGTCTCGCAATTCATAAATTACACAATTCGGTAGCCCATTGCTATCCCATGATTTCAATGGCGCAGAGACGGCTTAACCCTTTGAGTTACACATTATTGTGTCGAGTCAACTTTTATAACGAGATAGTATTCTGTGGCTTTTGGGCTCGCTGATCAGATTTCAAAAACTCAAAATGGCGCATCCAATATCGCGGATGAAAATTTCAAATATGACGGAATATGGTCAGAAAACTCTATGCAGGGGTTTTCGGGGTCGCTGATTGGATTCGTCATACTGAAATTTCACAACTTGATTTCACATTCGTAATTGGCGATCCCAAAAACCCCTGGACAGAGTTTTTTCTCCGGATTCTATTGAATTTGAAATGAATCATTCCTTCAGTTTTCACGATTTTTTTCAATCAATTTATTTCCAACAATAATAAGTTACATTATATCGCAACAATTACGCGAGTAATGAAATTTATTAGTATACTATTATAAATAGCAAAAAAACGCAAAAAAATGTGTTGAGAAGTTCTCTAAATATTCAAAAAATGGATATAAAACAGGTGGTAAGAATACTCACCACTATGACTCAAAGGGTTAATCAAGTAAATTTCGCCCAAATTGTTAGATTGTTACTTCGTGTCAATCTCAACTATGTCACAATTCAAAAATTCATTTATCTCCTGTCCATTTTCAATGTTTACACTCCAGTTACAAATATATCTTGTTGATGACGAATATTTTGCCATTTTCAATTATATTCGTTGATTGGATTTCGTCAGAGAACCAATGAGTGTCCAATGAGGCGGGTCGTTATACTTGAAAATGACATTGATGTACTTGCAGATACTCAATTTTCGGTGTTGAATATTTTGTATAAATGATTTTCATTCAATTACCTTTTTGACAAGGCTGCATTTTGTTCAATTACCAACCAAAGTTATGTGTTTTTTTTTTCAAAGTTCTACACGTAGGAGCATGATAAATGATTCTATATTTGATAATTGAGTTTAAGCAAAACTGAACTGAAAGAAAAATCGGACTATTTTAACTTACGATGGAGACATCGCGTGTCTAATCGTTGACTAATTTGTACGAAAAGAAAAAATGATTCCTAGAAAAATGTCTATTTTCGTATGGAAAACCGGGAGATCTCTGGGAATTCGATACGCCATTGAGACTGGATATCTTGCGACCGTCGATTGCAACGAGACGCAGAGTTTGGCGAAGGCGATGATCGTGGTCATTGTCGTATATCGAAGCAGAACTTTGCTCCGTTGGCGTGACATGATCGGAAAGAGGGTAAAACAACGCGAGAGAAGGGAAACGAAAACTGGGGAGGTCCATGACCCGTGGAGGCGGCGGGAGTGCGTCGGTCCTGACAGCCAGATCTGGGTCAGACCGGACGTGACCCCGATCACCGACCGACATGAGCCAGGCCCAGGAGAAAGCTGTGCGCCATTGGGACGACCGAATGAAGGAAAACATTAGCGTCGAACCGGTTAGCCGCGGTAAACGCTGTTGCGCGGGCGGTGGAATCGTCTCTAAAAATAATCAGCCTGATCCACTTTAACCGCGTAATGTTCGGGGAGGGATGAAGGAAATTGCACGAGAGAAAGTCACGCCTCGACTGGCATCATTTACATTATTCGTTACTCCGGGCAGGACTTTTCCTCGATATGAGCTATGGACTGAGAGAAATTTTTAGTTCCGGTTACCGCCCAGTCTTTAACTATTTTCATTTTTTACCACAATCGAAAAGTTTAGTTCTAGGTACAAAATGAAAATTAGTTTTCTAGCTGTTACCGGGAAGTCTAGTATCCGTTACTATTCTTTCTCATTACGATCACCGTTACTATATTTTCTTGTAATGGTTGCGAAAATTTAATGCTTGTGCAACAATAAATTGACGTTAAAGCCTTATTTAACTAAAAAAGTAGAGCAAACCGAAGAAACTGATTTTGCCTTGCAATTACCAAAAAAGGATCGACAATAGCGCAAAATGCTTACGCGTACCTCGTTTTTCGTAATCCTAACAATATTTAAACAGTTTCTTTAAAGATACCTGTTTTACTGAATTTTTCTAGTTACTGTAACAAATGAAATTATTCTCAGTGCGCGATTCGCACTATGCTAAAAGTTGACCAGTTATATCTCACTGTACGCATCAGACTTCCTTTGTGTTATGGGGGTATTTTTTTTTCCAACTACTTCGACAGTTTATACTTTTGACATAATTGCGGAGTGAAACCGTAAAGTAATAAATTTAAAATAGAATCGAAAACTGCAAACTTTTCCTGCAGCTATCGAGGTAGTTTGCAAATTATATATGAATGTTTTGCAGTTTTGCATTCGTATTTGTAGTTTTTTCACTCCGAAATTTTCTGCGGAAATGATCGTGGAGAGAAGAGAACAGAGTGAGGCACTTGGGAAAAGAATACTTTACGGTTGTTCGAATGAAATTTTTCTATTTCTGCAGTTGAATTATATGTAACAATTAGCACTTATCCACTTATTAAGAGAAAATACAGTTTCTCGTTGAATTTTTGACCCGCTTTAGTTTACCTCCGTCTCGCTTGTATGAAATTCCACACGTTATCAATCTCAGTGAATTTTCAAATACGTTTCAACCACTCAGTCAGAATAACGTCAAGTAAATTAGAACCTTGAAAAGTTCATCGAATAGTCCGCAGGTAGCTGGAGTTCTTTTCAAGTAGTGAACCGGTAGTTTAATGTAACAAATTATATCCAAGGGATCCTTGGTAAACGTGACCTATTGTAGTTGAAAGAGAAAGGTTCATGTACATTTGTACACGTATGGTATTGGATTTCTGGTGAACGTGCATCACGACAAAACTTGCTTCGTATGACAGTTTTATCACGCAATTGTGCCGTGCAGTTCTCTTGGAATTTAATGAGGTTAGATTCAGAATTCTATGCGATGTTGCCTCTTTCAGTTGGCAGCAGTCGAAGTAAAAGTGGTCGAACTTGCTTCCTAGATATTTCAGGATTCTCTAAATGTACTTAAAATTTGACAGAACTATCCCGTAACGTCCAAAATTACATAACGAAGATCAAGATACCACAAAACATTTCAAGTCCTAGAATATTACGTAGAATTCCAGTGAATGAAATCTGCTGCGTAACGAACATCACGTGTCTCTTGTAAATATTTATCGTAAGGACGTGTGCGTACTCCGTACTTGGAAGAACCACGCAACACCCTCTACAATTCGGCGAAGATTGTTAGCGTCAAGGTGTTAATTTGTAATACACACTCCTGAATTGATAAACCAAAAGCCTCTATTTGCTTTTTCTGTGCAATGGAAGCTGAAAGATGAACTGCCCACCAACGACAATCATCCCAAGTTAGCGTATATACAATATAATCTGATCTGATGTTGTATGAAGTCCGAATACTCGATACATACGTACAGTTTGAGATTTGAGCTTCCTTTGTACCCTGCACTTCGCTACAATTCGAATTTAGATTCTAACAACTGTACAACCGTGATCAATTTCATAATTCTAAACGTCCTCTGACCGCATGTCTGACACTAAACTAAGCTGCTGCGATGAAATTGCAGGAATGTCGTAAGGGTTGTCTTCGTAGACAAAAGTCTCCTCGTCATCACTGCTTGATCGAGCGTTCTCGTGCGATGACGCCAAGTTTCCGTCTCGGTTGTTACGGAGTTAATTCTCTCGCATCCCTCTGCTTTGCCCCCTGAATACAGGGGCTTGGTTCTTAACTCGGTGTCGGTGTCTAGACTTGGACCCCCGTGGACATAACGCGCATAACTTTGTGGGTGGCTAGGATAGGTTGTGGCACGAAGTGCTACCAGGCGTATTGTTCTCCCGGGACCTGCGTGGCCTTTGAGAACAGTAGGTGAATATCTGAATACCCAGTGTATGTTGTAGCATTGTGCCCGATTCTCTTCCATCCCGTACTCGCTCTCTTTTCGCTGTCTTGGCGGACCAGTTATACGTTGAGAATTGCCGTGGCTCCGTGACCTGACCCACGAAGAAGTCCTCCTTCCAGCCCAGTCGGCAAGCCTCACTTTCTAACGTGCGAGCCGCTTGGCCTGGGCTAGGAAACTTTCGTTCTAGACGACCGGCTGCCGCGGTTTCATTTTTCCGTACGCGCTGTTAATACCAGACGAACGTGAAACGGTCCGACGTGCAGCGATTGATTGAGTTACCGAATCGTCTACCTCACGCACGCTTCTACCGTGTATCAAATTGCTCCTTCTCAGCCTTTATCTAGCACGATCGCTGATTCGCCTGACCATTGAATCGCCCCTTTGTTCTTTGGGTTTGTGGAGCTGCCGCGCTTCGCCGTCGAAACGTCGTTTCGCATCGGTGCACCCTGATCGTGTCGGTGAAAATTTAACCATCCGACAAACACAATTCACGACCTAATGACGTCGAACCGATCGCTAAATCGCTAGTCTTATGAGTTGTAAACTCGGTATGTATCCTCTGGCGGTTGTCGTTTCCGCAAGTAGAAAGCCGTCTGCAAGTCGACCGTTTGAATATGTACATACAAATTGTAGTTACGAACCTCATTACGTCGAACGGGACAATTACTGCCAACCATATTAGAATGTTCGAGGCCGTATTATTCTCTGTCGAACGATACCTAGTCACAAGAAACACGCGTTGAAACATTTGACAATGCTTGTCGCTATAATCACTCTGATTTGACTTCGTGAAAACTGTTTTTCCAAGATCCAGACGACGCGAAGAAACGAGATTAACAGTGTCCCCCGACTCTTATACTTCTCGGCCGATCGATCCTCGTGTCAGGATGCAGCACTCGGGCCGATATCCTGCTCTGTTAAGCTAAAGAAGCGTATAACGTAAAATCTCAGTGAGTGGATGCTCAAGACATCTCGTTTTAAGATGGGTTTCGGACTGAGAAAACGATGTGCGTTGAGTGTTTGAAGTGCTCGTTCGCCGTAGTCGAAATCCGGCTTTCGTTATTCGAAAACCTCACCATATTCATACCCTCGGCAATGGTAATACGGTCTTTGGGGTGAAGTGGGGCACCCTCTGTGGAATCAATCGCTCCCTTTTTCCAAACCACTACATTCACCTCGGTGTAACGAATTCATTAGCTCGAGGATCAGGCTTCCCTCTTCTTCCTGCCTATCCCTCACTTTTTCACCATTCCACTCCGTTCGTGCAACACTCTTTTTGCCCGGAACCCTGGGGGGTTCCGTGATACGCGTCGTAGAAACATACGATGACAGGCCTGACCCGAATGCTGGTGAGATTGTGCTCGATCGAGCGTTTCTTACGCGAAAAAGGAATGCGACTCGAGTTTGGCCGGTACAGACGGCTGTCCATATTTATCAAGGGGATCAAAAAAAAGGAAGAAGATAAATCGAGTCTTCGGCCCAATCAACACCAATTTTTTTCAACCGTTCGAATTCCAACATTCCTTCAACGTTTGTTAAGTCGGGAATGAGTCTCATTTTTTATACCGCTACCTCGATATCGATCATCCACTCGCGCGACGTTCACACTGCTGCAGTTCACGTTGGAAGAGGCAAGGAACCCGAAACCGGATTCGCGGGCACTCGGCACCCGCACTAACGGAAGCCGAATTCAGCTGGCACAAGTGACCGTTAATCCTTAGGCCTGGTCCTTTAATCGAGTCGTTTCATCTCGACTCGGTTTGGCCCAGATGTGGCCCTCCAATTTTGGGCTTTGCTGTGTAGCCTCCGGTACAATCGACAGCGGAATAAATCGCGTGGAAATACTCCATCCAGTTTCCTCCAGACTCGTTACTATTGTCGGACTTGCGCCATATTAGCGTGACGCCCTACGTGTATTAGAGGACATTCGAAGGGTGGTCGGGAAATACGGTGTAAATTTCGTCATTGCGATTTTTCAGGAGAAAAAAAAAACTGTCCCAAAATTTTATAAATTAATTTTTTTTTTTTAATCACAAAGTAACTCTTAGCGTTTTTTAAGCTCTTTCAAATCGCTTAAACCCTGATTCAATATAGCGATACATCTTCGAGAAAATGACTCGCCAAAATTGACATTTTGCGTGCCAGTGTAAGTCCGCGGTTCGTACCAATTTTTTATTTTTTTTATGGACTCAACTTTTCGGCAGGTGGTTCTTCTGAGTATTGGTTTGACGGGTATTGGAAACTCATGTGAGACTATAGTGTGGTGATGTGATTTTAATAGGGAAAATAATATCCCAGAAAGGTTTGTTCAAAGCTTATATAAACATAAAAGTTCAGAATGTGTTTATAATTAAAAGTTTACTCGTACACTCATTTCGTGTTCCAAAGCCGCTTACCCACGTCGAGCAGCAGAAAAACATTCCCCACTTAGAATTCCCGCTTAAATTCGCTCAATGTCCATTAACGTCGAGTTGAAACGTCAGTATTATCATGCTCTTTTATCAACTAAATGTCTCGAGTGAAGTTTTTCTATGATTGCTTATTGCACGAGTGCATCCACAATTAGCGCGTCTGTTCATCAGTAGAATCCAGATGTAATATAACGCGTGTTAGAGGTCCTGCATCACTTCATACAACTCTCGCATGTTCAATATTCTGTATATCTGGCTGCAACTTGACACTAAATATCCAGCGCTTTCCCTATCGCCGAACCTCTTCCGTAACGGAACCGAATAATGTCATCCGAGTTTGAGATTCTATAGACTACAACGTCGTCAATGGCCACCGCACATATACTACCAGTGGTAGTAATGTTGCGAGACAATTGGTTCTCCTGACTTCTCAAAGTTACCATCGCCAACTTCGAAGGTACCAATACCCCCGCCATTGAGCTTCAACACTGATTTCGAACCATCGACGTTTACGCAATCTTCTAAATTTGATCTTAACTGCAAAAAGACTTTTCTGCCCAATCAACGTATCAACGCATCTTAGATCGGATCATTTCTATTCCTACCTTAAGGGGGTATTTTGGTTTAGAAATTTGAAAAGATTGAATATTTTGGCCCAACGCCGAGGTCGAATTTCCAGAAATTGAGAAAGTTATGAGCACAGTAAAACAATGCACGGTGTGCACATCAATTATAGAGCCGAGTCCATGGCTAGAAAGATTAGCCTACGAGGAAGCTGCGAATGCGGCGGAAGGTCTTCTATGTTATGCTCCAGAAATCGCTGATTAAGGGTGAGAAAAATTCCCATTTCATTTGAGGCAGAAATCAACGTCAAAACCGAAGTCAAAGCTTTAAACGCGTTTATCTCGAAACTACATTTTTCAACCTGGTCGAAGTAAAGTCGAATTCTATTCAATCGATTGACTTCAAATTTGGTATGGATCTTCAGTATATATATATATATATATACATATATAGTTAAAAACTGAAAGAATTGCTCGAAAAGTTAACTTTTCTTCAGAGTTGACGTTTAAAGTTTTTTTTTTTATCTTTGGTTTCGGCCATACTGACGTTCTTATTGATTGGAAAAGTTGGTTTTATTTCTATTTCGGACGAATGGAAGCATTGGAATCATGTCAATCGGCTCAACCTTTTTTTTCCGGCCATATTCAGAGGCGCATGACATTTTAAATTTTCATTTCTCTTTGAACAACAATTCTTTTTTGCAAGTTCTTTAAGCGTCAACAGAAAGACTGTAAACAATGAATGGTAAACTCTAGACTAGAATTTACCCCTTAAGAATCGTACATCATCCAGTAATCCGGATCGTACAGATCTATCGGGGAATCTCGTGAGAGAATCCGATTGTTTTTTAAACGTCCAACATAAATTTTCTTTGCATTGAAACTATATGTTGAATTATGTAGTTTATCGAAGGATGCGAATGAACCTTTCGTATTACGGATTGAATATGCATACTCGTATCTCCATGAGTGATTCTTAAAGCAAATATGACTGTGATGAGACATGCTTCCGCATTGACAAGGACAATATACTATTTTTCGAGAACTACGTTTCTCGTTGAACTGATGACGAAGTTACGTGACATTTCGCCTTAGGATACTGCCCGCAGTAACAAAAAGTAAGGAATAGTGCAACCTCGGCAAGAGCTCGGTGAATGTGAAAAATGAGAAAGGCTCTTCAGGAGCTAGCAGCGTTCAAATACACGCTTTCGAATTCACACGCGTCTTATTTTCAGTTCGGTGCAGAGTAGGTTATAATTGTACAGTTATTACAAGATGGAGAGAAGAGCACATGCTGTTTATACTTGGTCGCAGTGTCCTCGAAACGCGATATTCCCTCGTTAATTCGGGCGATAATAATCAGAAAGCACCAAGTTCTTCTCGCGATAATTGTACAATTGTGCAAATATCTTGTTCCTTACCGCCTAAAACATTCTTATTTTTTTCCCCACGTGTTCGCGAACCTTGGCCAACATACGTGCGAGTACGAGGTGCGAGAAATTAACCGAATATTGAAACATTTCGGTATTTATTGATATCGGCACGCTTTCCAATCAAGCTCAAAATCTGTAATAATTGAGACTCCATTTTTGTAATTATCTATCAATTCCAGGGGTGGCGAGTATCCTAATCTTAAAAGACCAAAAAGTCGACTGGTCGAAAGCCCGAAATTTTCGAGATACCAATTTTAAAATAACGAACGATCGGCGTACCGAAATTGAGATTTTTTATAAATCACACAGTAGAATCACTGTTTTTCCGAAAGTCCATTTAACCGAACGCCCTTTTATTCGTACTAGTACTGAAAATTCAGAACAGTCTGCATTCCGAATGAACAAATCACAGAATTTGAAGATATAGAAAAATGAAAGTATCGAAATTAAAAATTGTCAGCGACCAGTGCCTCGGACAGCAAAAAAGAATACAACAAAATTATCTGTCGATAATCAAATTTCGGAAAAAGCAAAATTGTGATCTGCAAGATGCAGAAGGACCAGAATGAAAACATATGAAAAGTCAACTTTTCGACTGTTCGGTATTTTCGCAATTCAATATTTTGCCCTTCGTAGTCTCGCCCATTATGAAAAAAAAAAACATATTGATATAAAACTGTTTATACTTTTTGCGTTCTCAACGTTTATTTTTCTACAAGACAACTTGTCGCACTGAAAGAATTTTTTAGTTCCGGTTACCGTTCAGTCCTTAACTAATTTCATTTTTTACCACAATCGAAAAATATAGTTTCAGGTAGAAAATGAAAATTAGTTTTGTTACCAGAAAGTCTAGTATCCGTTACTATTCTTTCCCACTACGATCACTGTTGCTATATTTTCTTGTAACTGTTGCGAAAATTTAATGCTTTTGTAACAATAAATTGACGTTAAAGCCTTATTTAGCTAAAAAAGTAGAGTAAACCGCAGAAACTGATTTTGCTTTGCAATCACCAAAAAAGGATCGACAATACCGCAAAATGGTTAGGCGTACCTCCTAATTTCGTTTTTCCTAATGCCAACAATATTCAAACAGTTTTTTTTAACGATACCTGTTTTACTCAACTTTTCTAGTTACTATAACAAATGAAATGTTTCTCAGTGCGTATATTTATGCTCTTTCTACGTTTTTAACCCACGGTAATTTGAGTTTCGGGATTTCGTCCCGTTGACTTTTTGGTCTTTTGCATTCTCGTACGCCCCCACCGTATAACCATCGACAGATATCTTACATGCCGGAGTTACAATACGCTTGTCAATATGGGTCATTCGTTCCGTTCAATTAGGTTTGCCGAACTTGGCAATTTCCGAGTTCTCCTGCCTTCTCGAAAAGTTGTACGATCAGCTCCGCAGTGCGGGAGGGACGGGCGGAACTTCGTAGTACTCGGAGCTAAGTTCGGCTGCAGTCTCTCTATAGTTGGGTATGTATCTAGGTATACAAGTTGTTGAATAAACAACGAACGGGAATTTCGTTGCTGTTCAATTTCATTGCGCAAATAAGGAAAGCGCGGCTAGGTACCGTAGTCGCTTTAGCTGATGCAGGCAGGCTGGATTCTCTATAAACTTCGTCTAGCGTTGGTTGTCTTAGTCTTCTTGCTTCCAGCTCGCGGCTGTTTTAGCAGATTTCTTTTTTGAATAGATTTTACGCCCGATCACTTTGACGACGACAGAATTTGTGTTTTTTTGTATTTATTTGCATTTACCGATCGCAGTGCCAAGTAAAGTCGACGTGAAGAGGTATACCTATACGTATATAAACACTCCATTCTCACACTCTTATCGTTGGCTCCGTAAGTTGGGTAAAATCCCGATGGAAGCCGAAATTGGTTTTCTTTCCGAGCTCGGGAAAATGAAACTAATTGCTGATAAATGTATGAATTATCGGTGTTGCTGTGTTCGTGCGGTTACTTAAATACGTAATTCTGGTATCCCGTTGTAGTAAAATTGAATGTGCGTTTCATGGCTTACAGTCACTGTATTATATATATGCTAAAAACATGCAATATAACATCGTAAACGTTACAAAGGAAAATTATCTACATTCTCAGACAGTACGTCATATTTGTGTTAAAATAATATTTGACACCGATTCAGAGTCATTGAAACCGTATTCAAAATTTCAGTTATTTTCCACCATGTAGGATGTAACTGAGTATTTTAATTTGACATTTTTTAATTCCTAGATTCTGTTCTTTCCTCAGGAATTTTTTTCGATCTACTGGAAATGATTTACTTCCAGGTAATCGTTCTTTCAGTGATAAATGACGTGATTTGACGGGTCATATACTTGAATTTTTTTTCGCCTAATTTCGTTATAATACGAATGGCTACGAGTTTAGCTATTGCAGGTTGGTATCTTTGAAAATTGTTGGGAATCGATAAGTGACGCTGAACTCTGGAAACTTGCTCGCCTAGTTGCGAGTTGGGTCTAATTAGTCGAGAAGAAAGAAAGTTGAAGGAACTCGGTTCTTTTTGTTGATGATGTTGTTTCAGGTTTTATTTTAAATTCAGGACTCAGCTACGAGGGATGAGGGTTGAAGGACGATGAAAGTAAACTTCATACTCAGGGGGAAATAATTTACCAACTTTTTTTTTTCTAATTTCAAGGGAACTGGTATCGGCTGACTTTGACAAATGGGAAAAATTATACAGATTCAACGTCGTTGTAATTATTTTCGGTAGAACTTAATTTTTCAGACTAAAACAAACAAAAATCAATCACGAAATGCTGTTTTGTATTTTCCGTTTCAGCATCTTTAGAATAAAATTGAAATATATCCATGAAACTTGACCGAATTCGTATTTACTCAATTTGTTAAATTCAAGCCGTGTTGGTTTGCTTAATCAATATCGCAATCTGCAAAAATTTAATCAACCCGTTGTTTTATCGGTAAAGGTTCAACAACGCCGGCTGAGTTCCGGACCTTACGGAGTTGCCTGAACTTTACCTACCTGTTCGTAATAATAACTGTCGCTTTCACATTCCTAACGCCGCTGTAAAAATTCCGTTTTTATGTATTACTAGGGGCTTCGCCCCTGCGCGCTTCGCGCGCAAACCCCATCTCGGCGCTACGCGCCTCGGGCACTCGGCGCTGCGCGCCTCGTTGTTCGGCGCTTCGCGCCTCACTATTTCCTTACGCATTGTCTAGTAGACAGGCGAATTCCTTCATGTTGATTTAATGACAGGTCCTGCACTTGCTGTCCACTTCAATTCCTTCTGTGCTTACTTTTCTTTATTTCATCAATCTAAGCTTCCATTCGTTGGTTGAAAATTGGTGTTCCTTCTCTATTGATATCTGTCTATCTCCTTGACTTGCTGAATTATTTTTGCTACCGCTCTGCCCGTTATTCTCCAAAATCACCTTCTTTATATATTTTTTTTCTCTGTATTTATGTTGCTGTTCACTCCGTAAAACACCTCTTTTTCTTGTGGTCAACATCTATCATGGTCGTCCTCTTGCCTGGTTATAGGAATATTTGTTTATTATTATTCTCTGCCTTATTTGGTTCTTCGCACTTAAAATTTTATTTTCCTTTTTCCTTTGTGATACTTCCGAGCATCCACCATCTTCATCGCCTTGTCTGCTGGTTGAAACTCCTCCTTTCTGTTCGTTGTTTGAAAAGCCAGTATGATATTTTTTGTTCGCTTCCCTATATTTTCGCTGCTGTTCATCACATTGGTTGGTCGTCCTCTCGATTTATTTTCCGAATCAATCATCGCAATCGATTCTTCTAATTCTTCGACACCCTTCGTTGAATTATTTTTACTGCCGCTCTGCCGGTTATTCTCCAAAATCACTTTCTTTATATTATTTTTTTCTCTATATTTGCGTTGATGTTCATTCCGCAAAACACCTCTTTCTCTTGTGGTCAACATCGATCCTGGTCGTCCTCATTCCTGGTTATACGAATATTTGGTGGATATTATTCTATGGCTTATTTGGTTCTTCGCACTTACAATTTTATTTTCCTCTTTCTTTTGTGATACTTCCGACCATCCACCATCTTCATCGCCTTGTCTGCTGCTTGAAACTCCTCCTTTCTCCATTGTCATCGTAAATCCTGGCTGTCCTTTTGCCTGTTTGGTGATATATTTAGATTTACTATTATTTGATTGTTACTTTTCATACTTATTACTCACTATCTGAATTTTATTTTGGTACTGCAAGACATCAAAGTGTCCACTGTCTCCGTCGCCGGTGAAGAGTAGCGAGAATTGTGTTTCATTTTGTGATCCGATCCGGTGTGGATCAATTTGTTCTTCGCAATACACGATTAAACATATCTTAAAAATGTCCGCAGCTGCAGCTAATTCTGCTTCTCCTCTGTATATTCCATTTTTATTCATATGTGATTTGTAATCACCAGGTGACCTAATCACAGCACCGTTTGACTCATTACCTGTAATAAAACCCGCAAATGTAGACCAATTATCCACTATATTTGAAACGATCCTCAGTCTCACCTCTGCGTGTCGATCTTGAGTGCCGTATACACAATACGCCAACGCGCGAAAAAGACAATTCCTGTCAGGAATCATCGTTATAATTTTCGTTTGCATGTTCATTTTTTGCGCGTCAGAAACAGATACCTATAAAGATATTTGTCAAAGACTGTCATAAACAGCCGATGACAGCTGTCAAAGGGTTTGCTAGATGCTTTTTGTTTTGTTTTCGGTATCTCACCCCACCGCCAACTTCATGCGTATACTATTGTTATTATAATCTTTTTTTACTATTGTTATTATAATCTTTTTTTACTATTGTTATTATAATCTTTTTCTACGTTCATTTGTTTGAAACTTTTTTATTAGATAGAGAGATACGGCACTACCAACGATATAACTTTGCTGCTTTTTAATATTCAATCCATTCAAGTTCTCCCGATCAAATTAAATTATTCAGGCGACGGACGCTCGGATGCAATAGAGTGACTTCCACGCTGCGATGTAAATAATTTATGTCCAACGAAAAGTATTCCTCTCTGCTCTTTTTCTCTTTGTTATCATTCGTTTGATGCTCGGTTCTTTTTCCGTGTAGCAAAAGCATGTCCCGGTTGTAACACCAATCTTTACGACCGCGACGCAAGTCGTTTTATTTTTTAATCTCGCGAGTTGAACGAACCAGAGTATACGGAACTCTGCGACGAAGGCCCGAGGTTTTCTAATGACAATTAAATTTTTATTCAGTTTTTTCACCTTCTACGACACCATCATTTTTCCGCGTAGCTACTTCGCCGTCGCGTCTTTCACGGAACGTCTCGGTGCTAAATTGGGCGCGACTTCTTATCTTTCTTAATTTTGCATTAAGTGTCTTCGCTCTCAAACCCCTCTTCCTTTTCCACTCTTTCTCTCTCTCTCTCTCTCACTCTCTTTCTCGCTTGTATACTTTATTCCCTGTATTTTCCACCCTTACTCTCTGCGAACGACTTTAGTTTATCGTTGGCAAGAAAACGGGGTCGGTCTCATTTCGTTAGCCAATTAAAAAGAAATATCGTCGACTTTGACCCAGAAAATTATAATCAATTTTAAGTTGCCGGCAGGGATTTTGTCGCTAAGATGCATACAGGGATTTAAAATTTCAGATAACTCATGATTTCGTGGTCGTTTTATTACGGTCGTTGCAATGTTTTGTAGACATTTGGCGGGTATTCGAATTGTCTGAACTGAAAAGACTTTTCAAATTTTTGATGACTGTTTTTCAAGTAAAAATCTACCCCAATAATTCAGTTGACGTTGAGGTGAATAAACTCCCGTAAACTTGAGAAGTTACTAAAAATCGTTTATTTTATGGGGAGATTTTCGACCATGAATTTTTTCGTTAGAGTAATATGCTTATATAAAACCTGAAAAATTGTTTATACTTATCTACAGGAAAGGTTGTACACATTTTTCTTACCGCAAGTTGTAAAAGTTCACTGAAATTCATGAAATATCACCTGATTGTAAGAACTTATTAGACAATTATTTTTAAATGTAATAGTAAGTAATTGAATGCATTTAAATTAAAAATGACAAACGTAATTTGAAATTTATAAAACAAAGCAATCACCACTTAGAACAGTCATTTTTATTTAAATTTAATCTAATCACAGATCAAAATTGTAATATTGGGATATCTTTTTCTGATTACAAATTAAAATTGTAATTACTATTTTATCAAATCACATAATATATTGATGGTACGTAATACTCAAATTCCTTATATAATTACAAAGTGAAATCACAGTTTGCATTTATTATCCACGTAGTTACAATACAATTGCCAGATGTAATTGACATTTCTTGCTGCTATAAAATACATTTCTGATTACTCAAATCTAATGAGGGATTTTATTTCTTTAACTTGATGAGATTTCTGTCCTGTAGTTAGATAAATTTGAAATCAATTCGAAATGTAATTTATCATTCGAAGCAATTTCAATCCCAATTAAAATTGTAATTTCTCATTATGTAATAGCTTTGAATCACAGGTCTGTACAACACTGATTATGTAATACCGAGAGAAAAATTTGTAGCCGGCGGCCCTAATTCTTAAATCTTCTCTTCTCATACTCTAAAACTTTCGATAGTCATGAAATAGCGGATAAAAGAAATTTTCGCTCAAGGTTTTCCATAAAAGATCATACGCTGTGATTACACGCAGTCTGGATAATATTTTTACAAGTAACTTTTCTGTATAATATTATTTCAAATTTGCACTGTTGATATTTTAACCAATTTTATACCGGGCGTGTCACTTTGTTCAAGTAAATCGTTTATTTGATTGTGAATTGGAATTCGATGCGATTGATCACGCATCGTGATTCCAGAGTAAATAACGTGTAGTTGAGATTAGCATTCCTGTAATCTCGTAAAATCCCATCACACCTCCGAATTAACAGGAAGTTATTGAAAATATGTTTAATTTTTTTAAATCATGCGAAAATTTTTCGTATTAGAAAATTTCTACGAATTCATGAATTACGTATGCGAAGTTTTAGGCTGCATTAACCGAAAACACCTGGAATCTTTTGACAGCCCCTAAAATAATTTGATCAAATGATGCATGAATTATTCAGAACTCATCTAACAATAAGATTATTAAAAGTTTCTTGACATGTCTTAGAATTTTCTTTCAGCCTTAAACATTCACTCATGGCTTATAGTCTTGTTTATATCCGGGATAATAAATGAACGATTTATTTTTTACCATGGAAGAGATGACATTGAATTGGACATGATTTTCTCTTCTTCATTGAGAATTTATCATCGTTAGTTATAACGCGGATACTCCGAGTTACATAAAATGAAATCTCTTGCAGAAAATTAGTGCTTCGTCAATTTTCGAGTAAGTTCGTGTTAAATCAAATTTACTTTCATCTTGGTATTTAAAGTTCGAAATGGTTATTAGGAACCACTCTCAAACCGTGTTTCACCATTAAGGATGTTGAGTACGTTGTGTGTTGTTGTCATGTAAAAATCGTGTTTACCATTCGTATTTCTTAAACGTCCAACTTATGGCCATAATTTGTTTGCTGATGAAGTTGTACATCGTTTATTTCAAGATTTTCGTACTCCTTGCGAATTATGGATGCGCACGTATGTTAATTAATATGGCGCCACTCATTGTCTGAGTATTTGATGACTTATTTTTCTTCCGCAAACTGTGCGAAGCTTCGAGTCAGGCTAAAGAATTGTTTGTAGATCTGAAATTGGACGCGAATTATTTTCGTATCTTTGAGGCTGCACAGTTTTCGTTAAATTCTGGTACTCTAATTCCTGAGATCATTTTCATCGAGTCTATAAACATGTCTTGTATGCTACGACGAACGACAAATATGAAATAAGTATTCAAACATGCAGAACTAGTTATATGAGTTTTGCTGAAATTTCGCTTTTTTTTCTGTGATCGCAACAATAATTATATTTTTATTGATGGAAAATAAATCACAGATTCGTTTATCATTTAACAGAAAATATTAACGTAATGGCACAAATTGCTAATATTTTTTTACAACGCAATTGCAATTTATCACGTAAGCAATAATGAAACTGTAGGTACTATTGTAACTTTTACGGCTATTATACGAAAACTGAAATGAATTATTCTATTTTATAATCATTAATTAAAATTTATGTACATATACAACTAGCAAATATATTCTCGCTCATTCAGACCAAGATTGTGGTCAATCCAGTGTTGAATGCGAATATATTCAGCAAAACACACAAAAAATATACGTGGCAGAATCTTTAGCTGTACGTAATTGAAAAGTAAAAATTTCGTAAACATCGATGTTCTTTTGTAAATAATATCTCAAACCATCTTCAACTTTATCGTTCTGTTATTATAAACTTTTTTGAACTCGTCGTTTTCATTTATTTTCACGTATAAAATAGCACATAATTCATAGAACCTTTCTTGTCGACGTTTTAAAGTATCTGAATTTTGATCGTCATCTTTCGATATCATATGCGTAGAATCATATTAATTGCTAGCACAATTTCTCAGCATAAAAATTTTATTCCGTATTAATTTTGACTCTTTGTCAAGTTGTAAATCATCTCGAAGCTATAAATTTATCGAGGACCTTTGGTCGAGAAAATCATCTATTACCGCTTTTTATTCTTACTGTTTTATTTAATCGGATAATTTTTGGAGTTTTCGATGCGAATGAAAAATTTCACTTTCTATTTTGCGCAAACGAAGATGACAAAATTGCGTCTTGTTCCGAGAAAGTCGCGAGGCGCGAGATTCTTTTCGGAAGGAACAACAGGTTCTAGAATTCCATCGACACACGTCCTTGTATTTCCATACAGAGAAGTAATGAAATGATTTTGATCGACTTATGGAAGTAGAAATTTGCGTATAAATTACCGGCTAATTTTGTTTTGACTTCCGACTTCTTGATATTTGCCTTGTTTGAGGTTATCTACGTTTTAGTCTTGAAAGTTGGATTAACGACGTCGGATTTCGTGATGTCTTTGGGAGGTCTGCGCAAATATAAAATTCATCAATTTTTTTATTCGGCGGTGCTGGCAACCGTGAAAACCGGTTGAATTTTATGGAATTAAAATTTTTAAGAGTCACGACCGTCACTCGAAGTAAATCGCTTTTTATTTTAACAAAAGTTGAGGGGAGCTGAAACCGGGAATCGGGGCATTGACATTATGAAAACAAATTTGTAAGCTGAGAGAAAAAATCGTTGAATCAACTAAGTGTGCAGTCACGGGAAGTGAAATGAATATTCATTTGTGTCAATTCAAGATCCGTTGATCCAACAAAATGTTTCGTCGTCTTAAATAGTCCAATTAAACATTTTCTTGGACCAACAGATCTCGAATTGACACAAATAAATATTTATTTCGCCGCCAGTGACCGCACCTTTAGTTGATTCAACGAATTTTCTCTCAATGTACACATCTACGTACAACGATGAGTTTAGTAAGATGTTTATTTTTGTTGACTTTATGGAATATTGAGAGATTGATGTGTTTTTTTTTTTTTTAACAAGACATTCTACGTTCAGATTCTTTGTTTGCTAAAATTAGAGAAAAGAAATCCTTAACGCAAAGACCTGAGGTTTTACTACGAGAAATAATGTATTGTGTTACGAAATGCGGAAAGTGCGTGATTTCCGTTGAGCGTGAAGTTTGTGGCGTACGGCAAAGAGGCGTGTGCTGTAATCATACGAGTCATTTTTTCCAACACCCTTGAAGAAAAGTTTCATTTGAAGAGTATATAAGGTGCCACTGACATCGGGTAAAATTAGAGTTAGGTAACTTACGCTAAATGATTGAGTGCATAAAATTAAGCCGTTACAAAATACGCATGCATCAAAGAAAGCCGCGACGTGTAAAATAGAGCTTTCCAGTTGTGCGCATGCGCTGACGTGGTTTTACCGCACTGTTCGGAAATGGGGCACTTTACGCCCCTTCAAAGTCAGGCACGGTAGAGTTTCACAACTTGGAGGTTGTTCGTGAGTAGAACCATGCAACGAAGTGTCAAAGTTACAAGGAAATTTTTTTTCTCGCGTCGAAATTTGTACCAAAAACTGGCGGGATACCCCTTATATATTTTAGCGAGAATCTTCGACGCGTATAAACGTTGAACGGACGTCGTTATACAAGTCTGGCTCTCATTCAGCATCGTCGCAGCTGTTTTTTGTCCTCGTATAATAAATTCAATGCGGGGGAGAAGTAGGTAGAGACAGCCGAGCGACGTATAAGGCTGAACCAGCTCTCAGACGTAATGCGGAATTCGATGATGTCAGGCGTCCGAAAGACGATGCAAATGTCAGGCTGAAACGTGAGCTGCCAGGTTTTTTCCTATTCATTCTTCTTCTTTTTAAATTTAGCCAGCGAAAATTGTTTGGGTTTTGTTGACTTCTTGCAAATTCATACTGCGCATCGCGACCGAGCATCCATTATGATACCCATCTATGTCCACAGTACCATATCCCATACTTAGCACGCTTTGATTGCTGTGCGGTGAGAAAGAATTCGGAATTTTTGGTTCATCGGGAAAGGCGACACCGCGATTATTAACCAGGCAGAAACTTGCACGTCCTCGATGTTTCCACGACTCTGACTGTGAAGCCACTTCAGAGTGACGTCTTTTTTTAGTCACTTTTTAGTCCTCATATATAGTCCTCGATAAATAATTATGAAACGGAAAGGACCTTTGACACGCTTTATTGCGGACATCGTGTTGTACGACGATAAATTCGTTACAACACAGATTAGAATGATTCGAAACTAGAGATTTTCCGCGTAAAAAAAAAAAAAAAAGAAGCGAAAAGATGTGATAAAAGTTGAAACTTCCCGAGAGAGGGGTCGGAAAAGTTTAAAAAATAAAAAGTTAAAAAAATAAAAGAATATTCAACATAATAAACGGTGACTAAGTTCGAGCATATTTCAAGGTCGTTACAGAATTTTTAAGTCTGAAAAACCCATTTAAATAATTAAGATACCAGAGGCCCTTAATTTATCATCTATTTTGTATAATCTGCAATAATGTTTTTTCTGTTACACACAGCATGGTCATTTAAGAGAACCCGTCAGTGAAAGTCCAAGCTATTTCAATTAACGTGGAATTTTGCTTAATGTCAATAAAGTTTCACGAAGCAAGTATCGTAACAATATGGAATAAGTACGATTGCATTCAGTATATTCCTAGGTGTCAGTGTAAATATGGAACCTTAAAACTTAGTGTTTATTAGAAAGCTTCTTGCGACACAGATACTTTCGTCACAAATTTGAATGGAAGCAAAAAAATCGCAAATTAATATTTAATTTGCAATCTGATGATTGACTATCAAATTACAGTCCACAAAATATGCTCAAATACTGTGTGGAAATAAACAATTGACTACAATTTTTGAAAATCTATTACAAATTGAAAGTTTATTCGTACTGATCCGCTCAAATATTAATGCGTGTCAAATATGAATTACATATGATTAGAACATGTGTCATTATTTTATGGTAATGAGATAACAGTTTTTTTTTAAATAGATCTGTCTTCGCAGAAATAAATAGTTTTAGGTCCACTATGTTTGAACTGACAAAGTGGGCGTTTTTTAATACCATTCACACCTTTGCTGAATAATTGCGAATAGTAGCGTTTACCAGATTTTTCGATGACCACGTTATTCAAATTTGATTACACTTCACCGTATTCTCTACCCAGCGTTACATCACCTAGGTCAATGATACCGCATAAAAAATTGAATCATTCGTCTCGAAATCTCAGATACTCGGAGTTAGACTGACCACTTTGACGAAGCAAATTTCTATGGTGTTACGTAAGTATTATAAGAAAGGTGTTACGTCCGGCGTGTCAATCAGATTCTTATTACCAAATATCCATTCTTCATATCGAATCGTATAGTCTTCTTGTCCTCGTAGTGTACAGTGCAATTTCTTTAATTGCACTAGACTGACATCTTAGAAGCAAGGTGAGATACGAGAAAATTTGAAGTATAAATTCTTTGGGGTCCTACGGGGGAAAGAATTCTACCGTATCACTTATAATATGTTAAAAGTGGAGTCGTTGACGACAGGTAAAAGTCAACTTGGTCTTATTTCAATGGAACGGTATATTTTTTCTCTCGGAATGTAAATTAAAATTGCATCAGCAAGTACGGGATCACACAGGTTTGGCCTCAACTTGATGAGTTACGAGATGTGAGCGGGGCAAAGTGGTCTAGATGTTTCTAGATATCGGTTTGAAACTGTCGAAAAAATCAGCCTTTACATTAACTGATAGACTTTCAAGGTCAGACATGGTCTTAAAGTTCAGTTCAATGTAATTCTCGGCCGTACCATTTCCTTCTACCCTTTTTATACCCATAATCTATCGGAAAATGTTCTAAATAGTCGCCTCATTAAAGTCCACTTCCATTGCATTTTTCGTGTAATTCCCTCCAACCGAATACACTTCAAACATATCTTTTCGACAGTACACATGATTCAACGTGTTATACGTTAAATAATCACATACTGAAAACAAATTCGAAGATACATTCAATTCGACAATTATTAAGACTAATTCATCTTTAACCATTCCACATCCTTACAAATCCCAGTGCGTAGAGCACTTTTACAGAATATCACCCGCTATCTCGAACCAGAAGAAAAGATGAAAAAGTTGAAAAATCATAAACGTTGTACGATATAGAATCAGATTCACCCTTATCGAATTTAGTTTCAATCCCATTGAGAAAAGGGCGAAAGGGTTTGTTTTAATAACGAACTATCATCATGCAGGACGAAACCATTTTTGTACGAGTCTTCATGCATCCGTATGAATATTGTTGGACTTTTTAATTCTGCCAGTCATGTTAAAGGGTTGTCCAGTTTTAAGAATTAGGCACCTTCAACACATTCGACACACCTGGTGTTGTTGGAAGGTGTAGGTAGGTTTAGTTGGAGCGGTGGGATGAATACAGTCGAGCAGTAGTGCTTGGGGGACGTGCATCATGGAGAGGCAGGGATGTTTTTAGATAAGGGATTCACCCAGGGTCTGAGTAGGATGTTAGACAAACTTTTTTGCGCTAATGGATGTCCGCCCTGTAAATCCCAAACATAATTACCACTGTCAATCCATTACGTTCGACGATGTCCTGTACGCGAGTTCGCGGTGACATGTCCAAACTGCTACTGACGAACGCGATCAACGCACTTCAGAAATTGAGTTTGATCAAACACCGTCGTTGCGACGCTTATACCTTATCCTTATCCAGTCGGAAAGAGTGGATATTTATCGTACCTGAACGTGAATAGCTTTGAAGCCATTGTTGAACTCCGTCAGTGGAAGCATCGTACGGCCATTGTGTGCCATGATGAAAAATACGTCAAGAGTTTGCTCGGTTGATGTTCGAAATGCATGAATTTGTAAAGGTAGTGTAATTCTAATGTTATATTGACAGAAGCTTTCATTACGCAAACAATTTCGGTCTAGTCTAGTGTGATACACAGTTCAATTTACTTTTTTTCATCATCCATCGATTATACTTTTATTGTACAATCTCTCATATTCCCCCAGCTATGTTTCTCAATTTAATACATTTTTTCAGCTGCTGTCCGTTTAAATGTAACTCGAATGCATTTGTTAGTTTAAGTTTTCTAAATTTTATTCACTGTTTTCATCTGTTGTTTCCCATTCGGTCGTTTTGAAATAAGCACAATCGTCAAATTCTGTTGGCAGCTTAACGAACCCGTATTCTTCCGTTCACAAATCTTCATTTCTTTTTCATCGCCCCAACATTTTCGGCCCAATGTTGTTCCATACATCAATATTTAGCTGCACACGTAGGTGAAGGGTTTCCGTGTACCTTCTAAACTATAATAAATTGCTCTTTCTCCCGATCCTCTCTCCACTCGATGCCGGCTTACTGCCTGCCTTTCTCTACGCAGGCTACTTCACTCGGTCTTTGATTATTTATCCGTTCACCAATTCGCCTATACCTATAGGTATACCCTGCCACTGTGGCGGTTCTAATTATGTGTAGCGAGCGAAGCTCTCGCGAATGCTCATCCGAGAAATAGATACTAGGCCGAGGCACTTGGCACCTGGCGTTTTTCAACCGCCGTACAACCGTTAATTACGCTTTTCAACATTACTGTTCGCCCGTCGCGGACTTACTTTATAATATCCCAAACAGTAAATTGCGGTGCCGCTGACTCATCAATGCGGATGTGCATCGCATCTGCCATGCCATGACTGCTATACGCAGTTCGGGTTTATTGGTATTCGTTTATTGAGAAAGTTGAGAAAACTTGTAAATCGCTGCGGAGAATCGATCGACGCCCAGCATTTCACAGTACCTTGAATTTATCGCGTTCCGATCGAGCGAAGATTCTTCGTATTGTTTGAGTACGAGGCCGGCATGCATTTGCAGGGTACAAGTGTTCTACATATCGAACCTTTTTTCTCGCCGTTTTGACGTAGGAATTGTTAAAAATCAACGCTCGACAAGCACACGTTCTTTACATAGTTATCCAGTCACTCTACGTTTGATGTTCCATTGTCACGTGTGATCGGCAGATCGATGCCGCCAATTCTGTTTGAAATTCGTGTTTTCGGTTTACGATTTCTTTGGGCAAATGAAAAACCTGATGCATAGAACTGTATAACGGAATTCCTCTCTTTGAAAATCGTTTTTACAATAGAATTTACTTAATGACGAATAATAAAGTCTGACACCTTTGTATCATTGGTGCTTTTTTTAATCCACAGTCTTAGTCTTTCTCGAATAGACAAGTAGGTTTAATCTTTTCAATTTGTCAAACTAAACACCTGTCACTATTAGTATAATTACACTCATTACCTACTAATCCTGTCAACCTCGACTGAACTCTCCAACTCTGCAGCCGCGAATATGGAGTCTGTGTGCGTACATATATGGGCAGCATATTATTCTCAATTTGCGGTTCTCCGTTTATGTATGACAGACGCGCAGAACGGATGAAGTGCAGTCGATAATGGTGGCTGTGGCTATGCAAGCGGACGAGTTTATATAGAACAAGTCATTACTTGAACTACTTCCGGTAATCTTGGTTCGATCGTCGTCGTCTCTATTGGGGCCGATCATATTTATATATATATTTTTATATATATATGTATACTCGATAAAATATATATATATATATATATATATACTTGTCGTCACTTCAGACGTCTCATCTTTCTGCCGACTCATTTCCGGATTAGGTAGGGCAGCCACCGGATTTCATCCTCTCTGAACTCTTCAGTCACCTCCGTTTCACCGATCGGAATACCGATTACCTGATTTCTAAAGATCTTACGCTTCGTCGGTAGTATTGATTATGGCCGCGGTGTTGTTTTTTTTTCTTCTGTTCTGATTTTATTATCATTACTATGTTACCATTTCGATTGTTCTGATTATTGCCGTCGCCATGCGCTTCGATTTTACCGAAGCGATTATTACCCAAGCGAAAAATTTTAACTTCCATGGAACGGCGATGTCGAATGGATTGAGAATAAAATGCATAATGTGCCGAAGAAGTCGGGAATGGAAGTAAAATCAGGGAAATATTTTCTCTTTTTACATTGATAATTCTCGGTTGAATACCCAAGGTTTTGTATAGCTGACGATGAGCATCGACGTGTATTGCGTACAGAATACACTGAAGGTGCATGCATCGTTTTTTATTTTCATTCCCATTTCGCGATACCTTAAATTTCAAACCGGAGCCTCGTTATTCGTTTTTGCATTTTGCAGCGTTGATCGGAGCTAGGCGAATAGCTGATTGATTATCTTCCTTTGAATTATTTGATGCCTGTCCGGCAACTGCCGTAATTGTGACGATAAAATTTGTTCAATCTTTATAATACTTTTGTGAATCGATGATACTTGATTGCTTGTTGATCAGCGTACTATTGCATGTTAAGTCGTGAGATAATAGATATGACACCGGATATCGAATCTTCGTTTGACCAAATTGCTGGCCGTTTTACATTACAAATAGTGATTGTTTCTATGAAAATACCGCAGTTCTTCATTCAAAATGTGCGATCAGTACACGATCCTAGTACCGTACGTGGCAATTTACGTGGAATTCTTATTTCGATCAATTCTAATAAAATATACGAAGAAAAACATTACCTATAGAATAAATCGGTTATTTTAAAAGCACAGAATTAATTATTAGTGGGGGGAGTAGAAGATGCATAATTATTTAAATAGAAAAATTGAACCACAGTGATTTACATGGTGTATCATGTGAACCAGCGTAAATTCGTGAATATCTGCTGTCGAATAATTGTCCTAACAAAGTATTTTTAAGTGTTATTCTACTGCGCAAGTCAGAATCGGTTTACGACATATCACGGTAGCATTATCAGGATTGAGACCCAAGGCTTTAGAGAAGATGCCAAACTTGGGGCCGGTGAGTTTGTGCAATAAAGTGCCACTTTCAGCCGATGAGATGGTTCTCAGAAATTTCTAGCCGCCTTTAAAACGATCAATGCTACTCTTAATCGGTTCGATTGGCAGTGTCTACTGGTCCTTATTAACGAGTGAGAGAAAAGGAGGTAGAAGCGATTCATTAGTTCGAAGCATTCTAATACGATTCAAATTGATTATAGAGAAAATATTTATCACTTTTTTATTCAACAAAATTTCCAATGTAACAGCTTTTACCGATACAGGAAAAAAATGTAGATAAAAAAATACGAAATTTAACACGAAGTGTTAATTGAAAGCTGTAACGGATTGAAATCTGTGGAAATTTTTATCCATTGAGGAATAGTATTCTCCTGCAACTGTCCGTAAAAAAACTTCTGTGGCATTTTTAACATGGTTATTCGGCTTTATGCTTTTAAGAATATGAGTATAGCTGTACCAAATTCTGCTAAATCATTACTTCGAAATTCTGAAACTTGAATTCAACGATTTCTCCTGGAGAAATTTCCAATTGGGAGATCGAGTGCGAGTCCAAGTTCCAAATGATCAAAGTTCAGACTGACGGCTACATTGAACGATAAAAAATGCGAATGTAAAATTCTGAATGTTCGAAACTCTAAATAGTGAAAACTCTGAACGTCAAGAATCTTCATTTATGCATTTTTCGTCATTGACACTTCGGTCTATTCACAGTTTTGAGCATTCGGAATTTCGATAATTCGATGTAACCGCCAGTCTGAACTTTGATCCGCAGACAGAAGATTCAACAAACTGACTGTTCTCACGGCCAACTGCAGTCCTAAGAATGTTTCAAGATCCCTAAAAATATGTTGTCTTCGGAACACATGAGAAAAATACTCTGCGTGACAATCGCTTGTATCACGGCCGATAATTTCGCGTGTCAAATCCAGCCGGAACGCTTCGATCAGGTTCTATACTGTAACCACCGGTGGTCGAGATACAGTCGGGCGAATGATTCCATTCCAGTCATGGCCAAAGATATCGTCGATGATCCTCGATCGACGATCCAGCCTCTTTTTCTTCCGTGACAATAAAAGGAGGACGCGACGTCTCCGGGAGAGGAGAAGCGTCGAAGGAGGATTGCGGGGGAGGGAAGGAAGGAAGCAAAGAACCTACTTTCCCCAATGATTGGCCCACTAACCGTGATATTCTCGCATCAGACTTCTTTCTATGTATTTCTGCTTCGTTACCTTTCTATGTGGGTTACATGAGATTGGGTCTTTCGATGACATCTAGCCCTGGTTATATATGCACAAATATCTCGTTGGAGGATTTTTGTTTCGTCTGGAATATGCACATCGCATGGGACAAGCTTTTGTTTTTTGTTTGACGTTTTCTGAGACATCGGAGTCTGGTAAAAATCACTACGCTTCGGTTTCAGCTGCAGTGTTTCCCAAACTTGGATTGGTCGATTACACTGGTCAGCGGTAGTTTGGTGTCCTTGATATTTGAGTGGTATTACTAAGATTTGTGTCAACAATCATGCGAGTAAACGTAGTATTTCGAAATTTGCTTCGCAGTTATTCATTTTATCGACATTTTCGTACAGACTCAAACGAGCAATATTTAGATGAAAAATTTAATCTTTCAAAACTTAATATCTAAAGTTTATCAAAATACGTTATACGTAGCAATGAAATGGTATCTAAACATTTATCTAAATGTGGAGAAAATCTTGAAGTCGAACATTAGAAATTTTTATGCGCGGATTCTCTCCTCGTTTTTAAATATCGCGAGTCTGAGAGTCAGCGGGCGCCTGAATATCCAAGCATTTCTAAACTTATGAAATATCGCTCCTGGCAGCAGGAAGCACTCGAAATCTCTCGGAACTTTACGAACCTTTTCACGAGCTTATATTCCGACGGTTTGTCGGATGCTCAGAAATTGCTACCCGCGGGATCATCCGAGATGATGCATTTGCCATACGAGTAGATATTTGAACACGTGGCCCGAGTGGCTAACAAGTATATTCGACCCGGCATTTTTATTGGAAAATAAAATATAACTGCTCACCGAGCAAACCGATACATCAGAATCTTGGATTTTCGTGGTTTTCATTCAATCGCGTGACATTTTTTCACCCGCCTAAGACTCGTCGACGTTCACACTAGAGCTACCACTTTTTCTTCGGGTATTCGGATTATCCGGATAGTTCGAGCACTCGAATTGGATACTTAAACTACGCGAACAATATAGGGAATACGGTTTGTGTTGAGATAGTTGTACTACAAGTATCACAGCTACGCGTTAGTTATAACTACTAATGTGTACATATTCTTGACAATTTTTGCCAATTCACTACAGATTTTATACGCAGAAATGGAGCAAGATTACAATTTCTGTACAGCAAAGTGGAATTTCCATACATTCCGTGTGAATTCGACAGTCGACTTACAATCTTATGAAACTTTGTCGCATAAATACAAAATTTTTTTTTGAAATTTCTTAACTTGCGGTGCGAAAGTAATTTATTTGCTAGTTTTCTACAAATTGTTTTGGATATAATAACTATCCGGATATTCAGTCTATGAGGATATCCGAATTAACGGGATACTCGAACCATTCGTTTACTCGAAATGTACGGATTTGAAGTTTCATAACCGACGAACCCGAGTAATTTAGATATCTAAATATCCGAATAGCTCGGTTCCACGTATAAGCTCTAGTTCATATACCTACTTTACATTATATAAAGCAGCTAAAGGGTTGTTATTCACATCAAACAATTTATTTGAAGAGTAGCAGACACGAACGGTGATAAGTTTAAACGTGACAACTGACTGTGAATGTATACTTGTGCATATTTGTACGAAGTTTTTACCTCTTGGTTGTCTTGAATTTCTCTCCATTAATCGTCGTTATCTTGATTCCTTTGACAAATAAGACGAAGATGTAAGCTGGTCGAGAAATTGTTTTGCAGTTCCAGTCAAAAACCGGACGGTTCGATTAGTCTTGACTGCATCGATTTGTAATTTCATAAGTTTATCGATTTCTCGTGCTCTCTTGCCGCACGGAAAGTTCCTTGATCATAAGATTGAAGTTCGTAGTGTTTTTGTAATAAGTTGAACGAGAAAAAACTTAGTTATACCGCAACCACCCAAGTTTTACGGGTGGCAAGAAATTAGTTTCACATTTATTGCTCGAGTAGCAATTTTGAATATATGATTTTTTTAAACTTCAATTTACTTATCTTTCACCCTTCAACAGTTAGATTAACTGAATTTTGTTCTATATTGTCATGTCTCGCTTTCGGTTGAGTTCGATTCATAAATGAATAGATCACCGGGTTGAAGTTCATCGTTTCAAACTCGTCAGATTTCAATTACACAACGAACATTAATTATTGAAACCCCGGTCTCAGTGACAATTCGAGTTTTCGATCAAGTTCGATTGATCAAAACTTCGGATATAAGGTACATAAATATGTCTCCCTCTCTCCGTTGCACGTCTTCAAGTACGCGTCGTTTCAGTACCTAACCTATAAATAAAATAATTTATTTCAACCTTGTATAAATTTTACAGTCATAATTTCTTCGCTGAATTATCGAACCTTCTCAGTTTCACTAGCGTGTTATTTAGAAAGTAATAATACTAAATGTCTCTACTGCCTGTAGAGACTTTGAAAATTCGTATTTTAAACACTCCATACAAAACCCCAAATCCGCAACAGCCTACGGCTCTGTTTTCTTTTGCATGTTTTTATACACTATATAACTACGTTCATATTTTACACCGAGCAAATCAAGCGATGGAAAGAAGTTGAAGTTATGATCGTGAACTTTCAGACCCCGACCTTTCGTCTGCCGAGGCCGCGCTCGGAGTGCGATTATAACTTTCACAGATAGATGGGAGGCGATAATAAACTATAGAAAGGTGCTTACGGTTAACTATCTCGGTCAGCACTTCCTCTGTTTACGCCGGCAATTCCCGGATCAACCATCTCATCTTATAGATAGATAGTCCTTTACAATCGCCGATTGTGGGATATTTCGTTAAGCTGTTCAAAATTCGAATTGATTCAATGACATCGATATCTTAATATCGATCGTTGAATTAGCTACGTTTGCGCAAGCGTATCTGACTATTATTAACGACTGAATATTAATTTTTATCGTAATTTAACTGAAAACGAAAGTATTAAAAACAAAATTCACATCTTTCATCTCAATTATTTACTATCCTGAAAGATACGAACAAGTTATTTTCGCAGCATAGTTTGAAATATGTTTTTGTCCGTCGAGAAGCGCAGCACCACTTTTTATCTTTCGGTAGAAATTACTCGAGTGGGTACGTTGGAAATAAAGTTGATGAAAAACGGGAAAAAACAAACAAATCTGTGGCATTTCCGACCTCTGCAGCCACGTCCTTATCTTGCTGGAGGTCATTCACCTGTCCCTCGCAACATTCTTCTCCGTTTTCTTCAATAGTGCCAACTTTATAATCCAATTTTTACATCGAGTTACCTCTTCTCGGGGAAATTTTTGCTCTCTGTCGCTATTCGGTGTAAATTAATAAGCGAACAAGTGTTGACTTTCAATATGTACTTTCACCTAGGTGAGAACTCATTCGCGTAGTAATCGACTGCTTATACGTGACTCTGACCCACAGCGTATCATCCGACGTTTGAACTGCTTCTTCATTTTATGATCATTGCGAGACCGGTGTTTCAATATTTTGTGCTTCGTATGGTTTAAAAAAAGTGCGATGTGATAAGGCGAAGATGACACAAATTACGAACTCGCAATTAAACTAGATAACGTTAATTTCACGAAGATATCATAGACATTATAACGATCCAGAACACTAAATTTAAATTACCCATCTTGCAGAAAATGCGAAAGGATTCTTTGAATAGATTCGCTGCGTGACTAACCCGTACAACAAACATTTCGCTGATCCGTTTTTTTCGATCTTTTCTTATTTAAATTTCTTTCAGTCTGAAGGGGGGGGGGGGGGGGGGGGGCTGAATGCAGATAAGAAGCGAAGCGACAGCGGCAGCCTCAATCAGGAGATACGCAAACAACTTCTGGCTCGTGAATGAAATTACTAAAAGCACAAAGGAGATAAAAGCCACTCTGTACCGCGGGTCACGTAGAGCCACCCTCCTTGTCGGGAGGGAGGAAATCAGGAACGCCGGGACACTGATCTCATTGCCGATCGGCTCCCGGCTTATCGGATATAAAAATCACGGCTACCTCGCGTGTCGACAAACGCATGAAACTAACGGAAGCAGGACCGGTGATCGCTCACAAACCGAGCGTTGCGCGAATCTGATTCGCCGACGATTCGGTACTTAGAGAAGTTCCCGATCGACGCGACGCCGTAAACTTATCCCGCCTGCAGGACAATGGCCGTGCATCACCGGGACCCCGAAGAGCGTTCACCCTGTCAAGTTTCATCGGACTCCTCCGAGGAACATCTAACTATCCTATTTTCAAGATAGACGATAGAACGCTGAGATGGAAACTATGTTGTCTTTTCTCCCGGGGCGGTTTGCATCTGCGAGCTTGTAATCGAGGAGGAAAATGGCAAAAAACGTGAAACGAGGCAAGGAGCCTCTGCGCATGCGCGTACCTAGTTATACTTGTAACCGTGTACCTAGGCTATGTAGAGTCGAGCGACTCGCGCCGGATAAAAGGCCGCCCCTTCGGAGATGCGGGACTTACTTGTTGGAAGGCAAACTTTTCACATGATCTCCAAAAGTTTTCACTTACTTCGGGAGAGGCTGGGCGGTAATGAGCAAAGTGGGTAGTTCCTTTTTGAGCGTTTCAAACTTTCGCCAATTTTCGGATGGCGGCTCTCACCCCTCATGATTTACCCTCGGAAAACGCGTTGTTGACCCCGCGTCCATTAATATTTTAAGATCATTAGCAGCATCGATTCGCTGCGCTCAGCGAATGCTTACCGAATTATCAGGCTTCAGCCACGGCCGGGCTCGTGGATTAATCAGTTTTAACTGCTACGTAGGCGGGGAAATTAAACGTGCCTACTCTTCGTTGACGAATGAAATATTGAGATTGGGTAGCGCGTCTCGAAGGTGAGAGACTTTTCCTCGAACCTAGCGATGTAATATCCTCTCCTTCCAAGAGTACAGAGTGCGGAAGTCGCCCTTTCGGCTCGATCTTTTGCCACACTTTGTCATCCGCACTTCCAGCTCCGGTTTCCTACGCAGGACCGAGCTAATTATTCCATTTGAGCACAAACTTAATTTCACCAAGCTTTACGGACACTTTCTTCGGTCATCACTTACTCGTTGACTTTCCTTCAGTCTCTCGCTTTTTCCTCGTTAAGTACTTTTAAATGTGATTATATTTTACTTTTCTTTTCCTCTTCTATCGTCATACAACCTTTAGCATCAAACGGAATGGCTCAAGAAAACACTCAACGCGGTTGTGTAAATGGTAAAACAAACTTGATTGAATTCCGCTCAATTCTCACCGTATCATGACAATGTATGCTTCGTGCTTCTGAGTCGGATTTTTACTCCGAGGCTTTCAATATTGTGAAAAAGCTCTATCCTCGATGTGCGCACGAACACTTGGTCCTTCTTTTTGCGCTGGATGTACCGAAGTTTGCCAGGCTGTGCCAGACGGGCTGCGAACGTTCATCTGAAACTTGAGAACGCCAAAGGGCTTCGGAAGTCTCGAAGAGCTCGAATGACAGGTCCTAACCCTTAACCTACACAAGGACTCGATTGTAAAAGCGCGCGATGTCAGCGGTTGAACGGCGTCTCTCAAGTTTGCCCACAAAGCGTTTTGTCGAGGGGCTTACACCGTGTACCTCTAAGCCGCTGATTCTGCAGACGTCGGTTGGTTCTCCAATTAAATCGGCTATGAAATTATGGCCTTTGGGAAATAGTCAGCTGACCGATGCCTAATGCTCTAAAAAAAAAATTATCGCGCCCGGACGCCGGGATTTCTGGATTGTTCGACCATGTGCCTGTGTCGCTGGAAACCAGGGGGGCTTGTTTGGCCTCCTTCACCTTTGCGCTGCCATGCGCTGTGCCAGTCGGTGATAGTGGCGTCAAACGCCACGCCGTGCGAAAGGGGATGCCGCAGTTTGTAGCCCGCTGGTACCCGACCCTAACTCGCAAATCCCGGGGGAACTCCACCCCCTCGACGATATTACATGTATTCCAAGCATAGCCAACATATTCATTCCGTGGTGGAATTTTGCATCATTTACCATCGTCCAAATATTTGTGGCTCCGACGCACTCGAGACACATAGTTTCACGGTTTATTACGAATATTATATACATGCGAGGGTGATTCTTGCTAGAGGCAAACAAATTTTTATCAGTCATTTGCTATTGAGATTTTTTCCAACGTAAAACTATATCACAAAACGGTTCTTTTTTCGTACTTGTCGCTTTCGATTCACCTGTTTGAGAAGAAGAAGAAAAATTACGGCCGTACGACATGCAAATGGTCTTTTTCTGATAAACGGATTGTCCTAAAAAATATCAATCGAAACATATAAAATGGTGGTTTTCACTCGAACAATTTTGGACCAAAATAAAAAACATATTTAAAATAATTCAAAGCTACATCAAATTTATTCAAGATGTCAAGAATACGCCATTATCTTCATCTTGATGATAGGACAAAAAGAAACTAGACGGAAAGACGAATATATTAAATTCTGATCCAAAGTGAGATGTCTGATTAATTTTTCTATGACTTATGATAATTTTTTCAATGACGAATTTCTGAAACGAAACATAAATCTACGATAACATGACTAAATATTTGAACATGTTCGTAAATTTAATTTCTCATTTTTCTAATTGGTTGGTCTAAATTCAAGGCGAGTTAAAAAAAAAAAAAAAAAATACTATTTGGAATATTATTTCAAAGTTGCAAAATTCACTTATTTAATTTTCCAATTCTTTTTTATTTTCTGAAAACGTTACGTTGTCTGCGTTATATTTCATCGAAGAATTTTCATCACCGCAATACGTACAAAATAATTCAACAAAATTTTTCAGTCTCAATATTGGAGAAACATTTACTCCGTACACACAAACTCGCTATTTTTTCTGGCTTCAAGAAAACTTTCTTCTGAGTAATTTCTTATAAAATTTCAAGATATCCCAATCAATTTACTTACTGCATTGGCACAGTCGGTAGACTATAGTTGCGGAACAACGGTCATAACCCCAATAATTTCACGCTCAAGGTAATTGAATTCAGAAGAATAGTGATCCGATCGTTTTTACTCCAGGACGTGCTGTTTCAGGGAAAGTCGATAGCTTGATCAGAACATATAGCCGATGGTTACACCTGTACATCCGAACTTGTGAGATATAAGAAATTATAGACATCATTTGTAAGCGTCATATTTTGAAATCTAGAAAGGTCTCTCGTGCAACTTCAACATAAACACATACCTACATGTAAAGTAAAATCTTTGATAGATGAAAAGATACGTGATTACTGCATCAGCAATACGTTACGTATATTGGTGAGTGATTGTATCTACGAGTTGATCATCGTATCCACTGTTAACATCCATCAATCATAGCACACGATACTTAGCGGAATGACCCGAGTCTTTGCCTTTCTTTAGTCCTTTCACGGTTGTTGTTTCGCTAACCATTGGGGGTCAGCGAATCATACCCGAGTCAAAAAGGTCCCCAAGATCATCTCCTAGCCGCACTTGACCCAATTCCGGGGTTCCGGTGGCTTCGATCCCGATCACCGGATCGCCAGATCGCGTTGCAGGGCAGTTTTTCACCCGCCCTTCTCAGCCGATCTTTGCTTTGGTATCGAGGCTGTAAATTGATATATGGAGCGCAACGCATTACCGTTATAACATCGTGTCACAGTTTTCACTGAGAAATGAAGAGGGGGGGCGAGATCCATAGTGAGGAGCTAATTCCGTCAGTAACTCGTCTCGGAGGAGTCAGTCGTGAATTAGAAAGTAATTCCATCTGCATAGTTTATCCGTGTCAAGAGTTTCACACAGCTTCTTCTCCGCCATTCGGTATCTTTTTCCTCTTTCGATCCGCTTGACTCAACCTTCATCGACTTGGCAACCAAATATCGCGTCAAATATCGTCGGATCCTTGACAGAGCCGCGATTGATCTCTGCCATGCTCCCGGAATAAATCAATTACTCGTCACAAAGAACAGGTCAAAGTTACGAGTCAGAGAGCCTGAAATCCGTTGCTTCGAAGCTTGAGTCTGTTCCTTTCCAACTGTACGCTCGAAGGAGGGAAAAGCTGATACTCGCTTACATAATACAACGCAAGCCGCCTCTAAGCCCGGTTCCTGAATGGCCTAGCACCCGGAAAGGGCGGAGACATCAGGGAGGAACGTTTCGCTGACGCGGCTTCACTCGAAGGTACCGAAATATTGGTAAGGAGTTCCTCGCTCGGAAGGAACGGGCCCACAAAAATATTAAGTGACCTTGTCGCATCCTTTCCAACCTATCGTGGATGGACAGACTTGCCAGTGTATTTAGGTCATTCCGTTTTCGACCGAAATGATTCGACGCATTCATTACCGCTCTCTATTCGTCTCGCAGTGGCTTTTACATCTGGTCTCTCTTGATGAGCCATGACGTTTAGTGCGGAAGGATGGACCAAGAGTTCCAATTGTTTCTCAGCGAATAATTCTTTGGATTTGTATATTTTGTGGGTAACCGCAAAGATGATAGAATAATGCAGTTTCTATCCGCAAATGCACGCAGTGATGATTACCACTTGGATTATGCAAATTGATATCCGATCCTTGCCCAGTTTCAGCTTGGGTATACCTTCGGTTCGTTCCACCCTTTCTCCTGCTACACTTCGTGATTTCGTATGCTCTTGTGTTTTACACGAGTAAAACTTGGTCACTTTATTCGCTCCACACATAAAATTTGATACATTTCGCTATGTAGCTTACGAAATTTGTCCTTCGAAAGAGGATTACTTCTCTCTCAGGGGTTCTTGAATTCGTGACTCCTTGGTTCGTAGAACATCACTCGATCTGGCCTTCTGATCGAGGCGGCCATTTTCCACGCGCTGTTAGCTAAATTCACCGGTGTTTAGCATAGACTTGCCGTTTTCCCAGAGAAAGACGAGGAGTATTGAATAAATCTGGGGTATACGACTTGTGCTTCTGAGTAAATGCTACAGATTCGACCGGACAGAGTAAATTGCACTGTCCGTTAGTCACAAGCCTACTTTGTTAGCTTGATCCGCAGCTGTGGAAATAAAAACGGTAGTATAATCGAATAACTCGTTGACTGTCCTTTACCAAGGCATAAAAAAAAAAAAAAAAAAAAATAAAAAAAAAAAAAATTGTACACCAACTGGCGGAACACGAAACAACGAAACGATAGTAGCAAGAGCTTGCTCGACGATGTCATTCGCGTATTTGCCAATCAGTAACACCTTTTCAACATAAGCATAAAAACCCTGTGGCTAAAGTGTTGGGTATGCGATTTTTACGATCAAGCTGTTATTATATGGAAAAAACGCGTTGTATAAACTTGAAGTAGGTATGGGACTAAAAAAGGTATGGAGTTTCAAGTCTGATGAGTGATTCGCTTGCATTTTATAGCATGTCGTAAACATGGCTGGACACATTAGACACGCGCTCGAATTGCTACTTGAGACGGGTTGCTTGGTAATGTTTGAACTCTTCATATTTATACACACACACATACATGGATGTATTATAACAAGCCACGAGTGAATAACCGACCCTGAATGTAAAATTCGTAGCTTTTCACTTTCTGATTTTAAATTACAGTATGTTGAAAAAATCCTTTCATATCTCTTTGACGTATAATATTTATTGATTATCAAAATTGTTTATTACTCACAAGCAGTTCCCAATGTCGTTCGTCATTAAGGAGTTTTTCAAACCTGTCATCCGTAGTTCTAAAAACGTTTCAGCGCTCCTGATGACTCAGACCCTGAAATATAGTTGTCGATGTCTGAGGTGGAATCATCAACCTGTTGGAAATATTTCGAATGTTTGAAGAAAAAAAGAAAACTACACCTTCACAGAATAATAAATTCCAATATCCCGCCATTTGGGAGTCATTAGTGCTTTACTGTGTTTTTCAAAGTTTGCTATCGCTGGTGACGACTGTAAAGTACCTAATTTGAGATCTGATGTTATTCGTTCCAATTGTACTCTATTTTTTTGTTTCGTACAGTGGCAAACGACTGGGTGGAGTTGGAAGGTGAATTTTTTAAATTCCGGGAGAATGTTGTAAATATTACGAATAATTATGCACTCGGTCGTAATTGCGTGATTTCTACAAATTTGATCCGCTACTTGTTTGTTTGTTCGGATGTTCACAGGTGCTATTTCACGTCCGACATCCGAGGCTTAGCCTTTACATTACGATTGTTGAGAAGTGACGCCGCCTACGTAAACCGCGTCGCTCATCCTTCTCAGTTTCCCTGCCCCCCCTCCCCCCCCCCCCCCCAAACCCACAACCGTATTCCCCCTTCGTCGTCCCATTCGTATCGATATGGTAATATTCGGTATACGCTTGAAGATATCGGAACCGAGATGCGTTCGCGTAGGATTGGCTTGGCGCAATCCCCAACCGTTACGCAAGATAGAAGAGATCGAGGTGGTTTTTTCGTCTCTTCGATTTTCATCTCTCATCTTCCCTTATCCGCAAGCACATTCGCGAATATTTCCAGATTTGTAGACATCGGTGTAAATGGCTCCCCGGGGTTTGATCATCGTCAATGTAGACGCAAGGATTTCAATGTATTCGCTCGATTCGCATCTTCTTACCTTCAATCTGCCTGATCCTCGTTACACACGCTCCCATACATAGTAAATCGGAATTCAAGGCGGATACGTGATGGCTTTTCATTCATTGTTACCTACTCGTGATGCGCACGTGACGTTGGATTGCACGTACCGTCCTACACTCCATTCTGCCAAATACTTTTCGCTGGAATTTTAGCTCGAGTCACGCCTAGGGATTTTTTTTAGCTTCTACCGTGGTTTGCCGCCTGGTAATTCTGTTTCGAGTGTAGGTTGCATCTCTGCCTTTCGTCGGGACGAACTATACGGATAACAGAATTTCTCGAGAATGTGTATTACAAACTTCTGTGCGATTCCGTGCCAAATACGGTTCTACTTGCAAAGAATCGTATCACTGAATTGAATATTTCACATTTATTTCTCATATTTCTTTATCCTTTCTAATATTTGTAGAATATTTTATTAGAAGTCCTAGAATATCTGTTCCGTCAAAGTCTAGTTGTTTTCTGATCAGGTTATGATCGGAAAGTAACGTTATTATAAGGGGGGAGGGGGGCTGGACCGTCTGAAATCATATCTATTTTTAGGAGTTTTTTTTTTTCTTAAGAAGACCCGGTAGCGCATCTCCTGACATCACTGTCCAACTTGTAAAAGCAAGACAAAATTTTTAGACTCAAGAATACCTATTCGGATACAAGCTCGTTTCTCAAATGTTATGCGATTATGAACAGAAAATTTACTTTACCAAAATTGTTAAAAAAAATTTTCTTCAAAGTTTTGAGATTGAGATTTAAAAATCTAGTCATAATTTCGAATCGATAAACAAGTTTCAAAATTGTGTGAAAATTTCGAATCGATCGGACAAAAATTGACCGAGGAATCTACGCCACCGGATTGGAAACAGGGTCGTTCGCTCACTTTCCACATTATTAGTAAACACATGAAATCCTTTTTCTGTCTACCGTACCGAAGATATCTTGTTGAATTTTCACTTTAAATACTAGTTGTTTAAAAATTACTATAATCTGTGGCGGCCATTTGCCACCAATAAGCCAACGATCACGACGAAAATTATTGAAATGCTGGCTAGTTTCATCTCAGCCTTCCGCATCCTTACTATTAGGTCGTCGAAACTCTGAAACCCTGCTTTTTATCGAACATACGAACCATTTGTCATCTCTGTTGTTACTGTTACCCGAAATTTTGTTATCCATCAGTCGATCAGTACCCCATCATTTCCACATAGTCACTTGTTTGAGAGTCACATGCATTGAAATGATGAAGTAACGAGTGTTTGTGAAAATTTAATATGCTTCAACGTGTAAATCATTTCTAGATTAGACCATGCTTGTTCAATCTACAGTCACGACTGTCTCTATACCAAAGAGCATAAATATGTGGAAAGAAAGATTTAAAGTCGGTACGTATGATTTTATCTTTCCGTGCACATCGCATGCGGCATAGTTCGGGGACGAAAGCGTAACTGTATACGGGACACAGTTGCAGAGTGTACATAAATCATCTCATTGTCAGCGACGATATTTGTACTTGTATGCCAGAGGCGTATCCCTGCCTAGTAATGCATGTGTACACAAAGTGCATCTACTTGTAGCTCCGCCTGCCAGTATCATCATATATATCCGTACGGGTTCCACGTCCCTGCGTATGAACGGCGACCTCTTGTTTGTTCTGCATTCGACATTCCCTGTTTCGACGAAAATTGGGTTGAATCATCAGTCGCCTCTTCAAATCGATGGACTCGAAAGACTGGCGGACTTTACTCGGCTGCAACTCCTATTTCTTATTGTCGGAGACATATACCTAGTACAAATAAACTCCCGTTGTTCAGCGATCAGAATTTTGAAACAGCCATTCCGAACCTTCAAAGTCTAGTGCATGGTCTGTTCAATGGTGAGAGAAACTACTCGACCCGCTACGTTCTGCAGAAAACTATAACAGCTGCTTTTAATCTGGTACATCGTACATCCGAATCACTTTTTATAGGAAATTTAGGCACATTGAAAAATTGTTATTTGCTACTTGGTACATGGGCCACAAACTGTCTGGATCCGGAGGGTAGTTTTTTTCAGAATTTAAGAAATTCACGGGTTCTTTGCTCCATCCTTTATACGTTTTGTTGATCTCTTCGTTTTTGGTTTTATTTTTTCAAAGATCGAGGCGACTCGACGACTCGGCTGTTCTTCAAGCTTTGTTACTAACCATATGGCAAAACCATCTCATTTCTAACCAGGATATAAACTTTTCACCTGGGACCTATTTGCATCTAGCGGGTGCAATTTCTATAAGAGCTCTACCCCCCTCTGTGCTATACCCTTTTCTACTTGTGTAAGTTGTATAACTCCGTTTGTCGTTGGTTGAATTGAAGATCCAGCGGATCTTGAAGTAACCTACGTTTCATCTTTCTAACAACGCAACTGTGCCAGACAAAAGGAAACGAGCTCTGCTACGTTCGTTCCTTTTCTTTTTCTTGCGCTTTTCACTAGGTTTCCATATTTTCTTCAGCTGCGACGATTTCTATTTTGGATCTTACTGTACGCATTTGTTCATTATTTGTTTTTTTTGTTTTTGTCGCTTTCCGTTGTTGTTCCTTCTCTCTTAACCTATCTCCCTCTTTCTTTATCTTTAGATCAAATTTATGCGTTACCTGTTATACAATTCGATTCAGAAATTACTTCCTAGACTTATTCCATAGCCTTACCTTTGCCCCCGTTCTGTGAGCCTGTTTCTTATAATTAATCCTCTTTCGTAAAGCTGATATTACTTCTCTAACGCAACAAGAAGTCGTTGGGTTTTGCTAGATTTATATCGCGTGAGTAACCCGATTATCAGAATTGGTGTATCTTAATAGTCGAAGACTGGTGAAATGGCGTTCGTGGTCAGTAGATCGTAAAAACCTAAACCCATTATTAGGAAACATCATTACATTTATTTGCTGACTAATAAAATGTAATATACTTTATAGAAAATAAAGCATTTCGGCTGAGAACTGTTTCGTCTTACGTAATATCGTTTTCATTTTTATAGTTCTATAGTTTTAGATCTGGATAAAATGCGTCTAACGTCAAGTGAACTCCGTTGCATGATGCTCGAAATCAGGAATTACTGTACGTGCAGGCATCGTGTGCCCGACTACTTGTAGGGCCCGTTTGGTGTTTATCATCCACGTCTTGTACACAAGTGTTTCACTTTTCAAGTCTTCATATCGCAAAGCTCGATGTAATTATCTTTGCCTCCATCCTAATTGCCGCGACTGAGTTCTCTGTTCTCTCGTTAACAACCACGTGGCTCAAGAATTGTGTAACCTACCTCCGAAGTCATCATCCTGTGTAAGGTAAAATCAAATTGGAGGAAGTCGAGTCAAGGGAATGTCCGAATTCAAAAGAGTACCAATAGAGCTGCCATACGAATTTCGTTGACCGACATAAGTCGGAGACCGAGAGGGTATCTCGTGTACCAGATTTACCTCCTAAATTCTGTCAAGGGTTCGCTGAGTCAGGTTACCAACAATTGTGGTGGACGAGAGGGAAACCTAACGTGAAAATGAGAGCAAGCCAGATGTCTGGATAACGTGCCATTATGGATATACTCGTTCCAAAGAAGTAGCGACTTCATTCTTGATCCGCCTATGAAAATCGACACATCCTGATCAGCTGCGGCACTGTTCCGAATGGGATCGAAGCGTTATCCTACAAACCTGCAAATCTGCCCCGCAGCATCGCGACTTCTTTTCATATACGCGTAGATGAAATATGGAAGGTGAATGTGACGGGAAAGAGCAAGTTTAAACATCAAGCGAAGGGTTGCATTCTGTACTGTTTTGCTAAGCTTTTGTCAGTCATGCAATACTTCTGGTGTTTCGAGGTTACAGAAGTGGAAATGAACGCTTCGCAGATGGTGCTCGATGTTGATTGAATCACGGTATACACCTGGGTGTAACCGATGAGTACATTAGCGTCAAGTTTTTACGTGATTAATCATTGCTTTGCCGCGATCACTTGCTCCGACATTAATTAAGTTGCCCTGCAGATTTGTGACTGCAGTTGTTCAGCATTCATCTTCAGATCAAGACTAAATCGTAGGTATATATACCTGCTCTGTTTCCGATAAAATGTCGTATCTATCTTGGCGAGACAGGTTTTTGCTCTGTCACTATCTGCGGCAGACTGTGATGAGGATATATATGCCGTATATCGCGACCATTTTCATCTCGGGAGTTTTGAGAGTAATTATATTAATGGGGAAATATTTAACCATCCATGAACTCAGCGGCGCTTGAACGAATAAGAAGCAACGGTGCGCGATAACTTTTCCGAATACGTTTCTCGAGTTGAAATTACATCGAAAATTAAGTTTCATCGTCAACTCATCTTGCGCATAGCCAACGATTTGATCTAGACACGTATCAGCGAGCTTTTCATCCTAACTTCTGTGACAAAAATAAACACGTTGTGAAACTTTAAACTAGATTTACGGGAATAATAGTCTTGCTTATTGTGGAGGTGATTTGAAATTTTAAGGCCTTAAAGTAGATATGTGCTTCTGGCTGTCCGATAAAGGATAGATTTCGCAACGCTTTTGTTAATTTCGGTATCGTATACTATAACGGCGAGCCTATTAAAAACGTAAAAAAAAGTGTTTTCACTTTTTCAGGCCATAATAGAAAGAATCTGGAACAAGATTGTTCAGCCAGAATATACTTCATCGACGCTTTCGTGAATTTCTTGTAAGGCATCACTCGCAACAAAACGAATATGGAATTGGTACCCTCTTCTAGATTGATTTTTCAATATACATCGTTCGTCTTTTTCACAAGCTTGCTGAAGTTTAAAATGTGATGCATTGAACTAAAAAAAATGTGGTGAAGCTTGTCCTCAACCTTTATTTAAGGGTAAGTTGAGCAGTTAAACGTGAGATAATTATCATATTTGAGTAAATCAAATCATAAATGACGACTGAGGTTCCACACAATCATGCATCTGCCATATTTTTCTCTTTAGTGTACACATCAATTGATCTGTGAGAAATCATGTTTTAGTCCTAATGAATCTTGCAACGCTAAGGAATGGTAGTTTTACAGTCACGCTTTTGAAATGACTAAAAAAAAAAGGAATAATTGAAAAGGAAAATCAGTTTCAAAGTGAAGTGCCTTGTTGATTTGTAGCCTCAAAAAATCTCCGATTTTCAGACGTTGCTGTTTTAATAGTTCGTCCGCTATAGTACCTGGTCAAATATTTAATGAGCTTGAAATAAACATCCTCGCTGATTGCGAGAATGAGTTTTCTGGTATGGGTCAGGAGCCGAACAGCAAAGGAATGTAGAATCGATACCAGCGAGTCCCGACTTGGATTTGGAAGGGTCAGTCGTCTGACGGTAGTTGGCATTGCGCCTCGCGTATATTACCCTCAAGGATGCACGAAACATTCCGGTATTTGCAAACCGAACACGCTCCTCGGTCCTTTCATTCCTGCGTACGTATCTCGGAAGACATAAATAACTTGCTCATACGCTAGGTTGGTACTTCTCCTTATCCTTTCGCTCCTTCTCTCCCATGCTGCACATGCTCCCTTTCCGCTTATCTGCAGTTCAAAGTTGTACGATTCTCTCTGCGTACATGGTCTAGGATATGTCACGGATCAAGTTATGACCATCTCTGACGATACTCTTTACTTTTTTGTCCTTGATGTCTCTTCCTTTATGCAAAACTTCTTTATTGGTGGACGACAGAGAAGATATTTCCGTAAGTTTGAACTTTTTTATTTTATTTATAAAACGGTCAAGTTCATTGTCCACAGCAACGGTTTAGACATTTATTTGACAGATTTTCAGGAAAAATTTAATCATGTTATAACATTAGCTTTTGATTCTATTCTCACAGTCGTTTCATGGAAAATTGAAAAATCTGATTACACTTGATTACAGTGACGGTGCGTAAAAGTGATGTATGTAAATTCTGTTTAAAGGTAGATTTTTTCTTTTGCCGATATCAAATATGAAAGCGCCGATTCACAGACAATTAGTCTTTCACGTAGCAGTAAAAAGCAAGCGATATTTGTGTACGTAAAAAAAAAAAAAAAAACAGAGAAATAATTTTGTGGAAGAAAGTCACTGCGGTACCCAAATTTTGACTTTTCAATTAGATACTCGGCTGTACAGCGAGATAAAATATTTCCATGCAATATTAAAGACACCTTAGCATCGCGTAGTGCTTTTTATTTTGGGTAATTTTTTGTTGTTGTTTTAACGCTGGGAACGTGAGCCTGAAAAATTGAGAAATGTAAAATACTTTTCTCTCTGTCTTCTCAACATCACTGTAATAATGTACATATTTACATACTTTTATTCATTTGTTTATTTTACATTGTCTTTACTCTTTCAACACTTTTATAGATCCTGAAACATTTTAATTGTACTACGTTTTCTGATTATCATTGTCTTTTTTCACTTTCGTTCTTATTTCTGTGATCACTGTTATGTTTTTCTTTATTTTCCATCCTTTCCACATAAAATCATGGACATCCGATGGTTTTGGCCAAGCTGTTTGTATTATTGTAAACTGCTTGTACTATCATGGATCCCCACTCTGGTAATTTCCTTAGTCTATGATCAATAAACTTCTCTCTCTTTCTCTCTCTTACTTTTTCTTCCGAGTGGGAGACGAGGTTAGCACTTTTTCATTTTTCAACGCCTCTAGAATCGGCGGGAATTTCTTCTCTGCTTTACTTCTTACTACCCCGTGAAGCCAGGAAGGGTGTAACGGCGAGGCGGTTCGTGTTTGAAGAAGACGAGACTGTCTGAGTTTGCAAACCGTCGCGTCGATTCGTGATACCTAGTGCTCACCACACATCTGATCTCGTCACCAAAAGCTGGTTGCACCCGGATAAAATTCCGAAAACTGGCCACGTACGCCTCGACGCGCGTCCGCCGCATTGCAAATTTTTTCATTGCTTCTCGAATTCCTTCGCTTTTATATGATGCGTTCCGTGCAAACTTAACGGATATCCGATCCGCACTCTCTTCAATTTCTTTTTCTCCAAACGCAGTTTATTAGCATAAATCTTGCGATAAGTCAGACTTTTTTTTTCACGTAACGGTTGCCTTCTTTTTTCGTTTTATTTATTTATTTATTTATTTTTTCTCAAAATGTATTTTAATGTAATTTGAGTTACGATATATCATTATTCTTGTGTGGCATTCACGTAAATGTTGCTGAAAATTTTTTAATCCCATGAAAAGTCGTCTCTCTGTCGCACTTAGTCGAAGATCCAGCTGATTCAGAAAAATACATTGAAATGAATAAATATCAACAATTAAATCTGCAATCAAAACATTTTTCTCTAGTTACACGTGCTTATGTACAAGCGTTTGCAACATTCATTCGTTTTTGATATGATCTGAACTCGTACCAAATTTCACAATGGCCTCGAATCTTTCAAGTTTTGAGAAAAGAAAAGTTGAGCCAAGATTCAATCACGTTTCTACAATAAAATTTATGTACTGCTTTGAGAGTATTTCGAAGCAAGTCCAGTTTTTCTACTTTCACATTCAGTCAATTTTTTCATATTTTAACTGCACTGTGCGAAAGTACGAAAAGGAAACATTTTCTGATCGAAATATCTATAATCTGAGATTATCAAAGAAAATTGCAGAGATTTCCGCGTGTCTTTAATTCGCGAATTGGCTTATAACGCGTTACGTAATTCGTAAAAGAAATCGAAGAACGGGTAAATTTATCAAAGAATGTCCCATACACGCGCACGAATTATTTCACGTAACCTCCGAGGTCGGCCGCATAAGTATTCCGTTGTTTTCCTTTTCCAAAGGATCATGCACCTGCGGGGGACATTTCTCAGGCGTAGCTTAATTTATTCGCGGTGCATTGTCCTCGCTAATTAACACTCGCGAGTTTCTCTTAATGTCTCGCCAGTCTCGGTCCCGTCTTTTTCATTTCTCCTCACCAACAGCCTCGCGACGCTCGATCGTGTCGCTTCGGAGTTCTTACATTCCCTGGAGAATGATCATCCTTGGAAATACGCTGGCTGCGAACGTCGTACGCGTTTGAAAGAGTTGCGAAATAGGAACAATTATACTTCGAATACGTTGTCATTCTGCCAACAGTTTTACGCCTGGCTGCTAAACCGCATTATTCAACTCATCAGCGACCAGAGAATAATATTGCAATCGCGTGTTTGACAGAAAAACTTATTTTCTCACTTTTCGCAAGTAGGCGAAACTCCTCGATGCTACAAGACTTATATCTATGCTGCTAGATATCAGAACGAGCGGTAGGTCGGAGTTGTAGTTTGATGGTTGAAACAAGTGAATGTTGTTAACTAGAATATTGCGTCATATGCGGTCGCGCGGTGATTGAAAAACTGACATTAGACCTAATGAGTAATTATTTTCCATCTGCTAAATATATTTTTCTCATTTTCTTGGTTGCATTGAAATATTTCGCAATAAAATAATCGCAAAGGTGATTCTGATCGCTTTCATTTTTTTTTTCTTTAAACGGTACAAAAATGAGACATCTAGTTTGACTCCAGTCTAGATGCGATCTCACTTGCAAAAACCATTTTGGGTCACTCCGATGACGCTGAGTATCCGATGGATACAAATCGACTAAATCCGGAGGAATAGGAGATGATAAAATCCAACGGAAACAATTTTCTTCGGTATCATTAAACTTGATTCTCTAGGTTCATTTGTTCTTATTTTTTTATGATTTCCTTTTTCTGTTACAGGTAAGTCCGGCGTCTCATTTGAACCAAGAATTAGCGACGCTTGGGAAAGGTTGCCCGGTAAGTAGAGTAAGTAGAACTATTCTACAACACCTCGGTGTAGGCATTCACCGTCACGCTCGTTTTATCCTGCGCTCGGCTGCGTTCACTGCGCCAAAGGATGCAGTCAACCTGGCGTAGCAGTGTGTATACTGTTTATGGAGTAATAATACCGCTGTACTTAATCTTTCCGCCCTGTACCGAGTCAGGTAATTAAATCCGAGCGGAAAGACTCGAGAGATCAGTATACTGCAGAAGCTGCAGTTCTGCTTCTGGGCTAGTGAGTTAGCTCGCTGCTCTGCTTGTAGAAAATTTGCAAAACATGGATGAGGAAATTAAAATTAAATTAAATAATGCAACGTGAAAAAATTGAATCGTTTTACAAGCTGATATTTTTATTGCAATCATGGATTTTTGCTCTAATTAAATTTGCGAAAATCAATTTCACTTGATACTTGAAACGTTTCAGACTTGAACCCGAATGATATTTCGTTTCAATACAGATTTCTAGTTGCTCGAAATACGTTTTTAACTAGACCAGCATTTTTTTTTCACCGTTATCATACTCGGGTAAAAATCTACAAGATATTCGACGTTCAAGTTTATGCTAATCAGCTTGAATATACCCTTCCTAGAACTAAATGTAGTAGAAGTACAACGTCGCGTACGATAGTAACCGTCTGGTAACGGAGCAGGCAATACCCGTCGGTGTATAATCTGTTTGCACTAGTTTATAAGTTACAAATTGTGGAACTTTTCCCCCTCATCTTTGCGAATCCTCTTTCTTCTACAGGTTTAATGAAATTGCTTAATCTAGCAACGGTAGATTGGGAATGGGTTTCGCCACAACAACAATATATCGGAACTGATTCTCCTCCTCATAGCGTCCGAACGAGACAGATATTATTTCCGGCTGAATTATTTTGTAGCCCCCGCAATGCGACGAGTTTGGTATTTAGACGCGTATTCTTCCTTTCGTTGTGTTTTCTTTTTCCTTCTTTCTTTTTATCATCTCATCTTCTTCTTCTTCTTCTTCTTCTTCTTCTTCTTCTTATTCTTCTTCTTCCTGTAAATTGGTTGCAAATTACGATTCCTCCAGATCCGGCGACCCGGCGACTGATTAGTTTCCGTGTCGCAGCCATAGGGAGACCACCCTACGTCCCTTGTGCTCTGTGGTTTGATTGCTCGCCGTCAACGTAGAACCTGCTGGCTAGAAACCAGTCTTCGCAAAATGCGCAGAACTCTTCCGCTGTCTGGTCCTTGGATTGGCGAAAGTAATAGAGTTACGCTCGATGGCCGCCGTGACGCCCGAGATGAACAGATTGGGACGTACGGGGGAGGAGGATATGAACGCTGTCAGTCGCTTCAGGGTGACTGCCAGGTGATTTATTGGCTTCGTTCGCATTACCAGCTGTTCAGTTACCTCCTTCTTCGCCGTCTTATCGCAGCTACCAAAATTTTCGTCCTCTGTAATCAATGAATTGTTAATACGCAAGTATTTAGCCAAAGAGCTATGGCTTCGGGAAGTTTGAATTACCCAGATCCTTCGGTGCGCTTCAACCGCACCTTGCACCAGATTTCAAATCAACACCTCCTCTCACTCTTACAGTCTTGGACTTTCGCGATTCTCTTTCCTTCTTTCATCTATTTCCGCACTGGGTACGGGAAATAAACTCTTCCGTATTCTTCTATTTCTTCCGTGACTCACTCAGACCCTCTAGAGCATTTCTCTTTCCTCTCTCGTTTCACCGCCCGGTTGACGGGAAGAGTCATCATACCTCATTTCTTATCTTCGAAGTTCCTCGTTGCAGCGCGACCAGTGTCAAACGTTATCGCGGGCAACTTTCGATATTGGGAGCAATCTCAGAAAATGATTTGTCTCCGCCAGCGGTGATCCTGAAAGCACCTGTTCTCTTCCACTTCTGGACGTGAAATTAGAAACGAGGTTCTACCGGTCTTGAGCTTGGCGTTGTGAATGTCGTGAAAACTGGGGCAAGACTTACAAGTATAGAGGCACGTAGGTTTCATTCGAGGTTTACTTAGGAATGTACTTGGCTGCTTTTGATCGACACTTTCTTTAACGTGGACGGGGCAGGTTTTGGTTTTCGTCCGACTAAAACTCGACGATCGACGTACTTACGTAGCTGCCACACGACGCCGGCAAGTTTCACTTTTCAATTACAGGACGTGAGTCTGAATCGCCGCTGTGTAGCGAGCGCCTACAATTATTTCAAAGTGGGTAACTGGACCGGAGATCCGAGATTGTCCGTACAATCAGAGAAGCGTGCGTATTCCGCGGTTGGTCGTTAGCCATGGAACTCCAACAATTTTGTTCGCCTTTTTGTAGTACCGAGGAAGCCTGCTTCGAAGAGTTCCGTATATACCATTCATTAATTCTTTCCACTCCTACAACAAAAAGGTATTCTCACGATTTTTTCATCGTTACCTTTTTTCAACACCACTCACTCAAGGCGGCTGTCGTACATTTGAATTGGTACGTTGTAACGATCGTTGTACAAAAATTATTACCAGGGTAGTCAACTCTGACCTTCGAAATTAATTAACGCTTTTTCAGGGATAGCAAAAAAGTTACCTCTTCCATTTTACAGTTATTCATTACACGGTGATTCGGTAAATTAATCGGAGTATTCATTGTTATAAATTAAAATAATGATACATCAGGTCCAAAAAGCGATATGTGTAGTTATATGATATACATACCCTCGTCAGTACTGTGATGATGGCGTGTGTAAAACTAGGCTGCCATATTATTCATGAGGTCATTTTTTGCCGTGGGGATATTGCGGCATACACATATTGTATCACTGTAGTCGCAACAATTACCTTAAAAAAATAATAGGACAGTTTGTCTCAAACTAAAATTTAAGACCACTATTCTTACTCGTACTTTTCTGTTATGACGACTAACCGGTAATCCGCTTGACACAACGGTAGGCTTTACAAACTCCGCTGAAACTGAAAGCAATGCCGCTCACCTTTGAACCAGCAGCGATTCCAGTGAAACACGAAACTCAAATGGGTAAAACTCACCGACACACTGTGCATGTTATTTTCTTGTGCCCGACAAGAGCGACATCTCAAACTGTTCTGAAATTTTGTTAGAATACTCTTATTTTTATACCTGATGACAATTAAGTCGAACGGGTATCGAGACCGCGTAAATGTACTTAACCATACTTCCATACCGATATTCACTACACTTGTTGCCGTCGATTTACGTCGTGAATAAGATTGATGCACCGCCAGATTACTGGACGTATTCTTTACCAACCCACAATAAGCTTAGCCTCCTACATACTCTCATCTGGGATGATGGATGCCCGAAAGGAGCTTCCTGACCGGGATACGAGAATAAGGTAATAGGGAACGGTAGTCGAAAGATGTAGACCGGACACAGGTGGCACAATCCCATCAGGAACCCCGGAAAGTCGTTGTCAGATCCGCCGGGCTGGAGATGAGTTCGTACAGGAATCCACTGTCTTCTACTTTTTTCACTTCGCGTGAGTCTCATTTTTTTTTTTTTTTTTTGTTTCAAAGGACATAAAAATTCTGTCTCTCCGGCGTTTGGAAGGAATTTCATCGATAATGTCTTCTCACCCCGCTTGCGGGAATTAGCAAAACCTGCGAAAATAAAACCGTTCTCCACCACGATTATCGTTCGATTCTTTTTCACCATTTCCCAATTGCCGTGCTATTCACGTTCCAACGTACATTATTATTATCAAGGATCTAAGGAACAAGTTCAAAACTCCAAACTTCTCGTGGTACGAATCTTCTCGCTTTTGCCAAGTGAACTCCCATCATGACTCTTCCACTAGTCTCTCGGCTTTCAATTGGTACGTATTATTGTCGTTGGAAGACTGCTCGGTTAACAAAATACTCGGTGGTCTCGGCTATGGCCGTGAAGGTGCCGAGGTTGTACCCTCTTCATCATCACGCACGAGTTCACCAAGCTGTTCTGCGCATCCGCCGTCTCCACGACGGCCAGGGATGAGTAAATTTAAGTCTTGAAAGGAAAAAACAAAAAAAAAAAAAAAAAAACCGTGCACAAATAAAATTAAGCTCCAATAGCCGTTCCCTCGCGTCTTAATCACCATGAATTTCCGTCATCTCTCAAACTCGGCTGACACTTAATTACCGCGTTTTTTCTCAACGGATATAAAATGAGCTTTGTGCTCGGTGTACTTTACTTGAGATGACAACCGCACGCATATTCTTGTGAGGATTATAAACTGGCGAGGTAATTAATTTCCAAGACGAGACCGGCGAATTGAAAGACGACTGGGTTTATATCGACGCCCGTACAACGTCTCGCGTTGATTGCTTTCGTAACGTGAATAATTAACAGGACACGGGACAAAAGTTCACGTGTCAGGATTGTTTTATTTATTTTTTCTTTTGTTTTCTCTTTTTATTTCAAATCAACTCTTTTTCCGTAACAACGACACTGCGCTGTCTAAATTCTCAATGAAAAAGGTCGTTATTTGTACGGTCGTATTGGTTGACGTTAGGTGCGGACATTTTTGGTAACGTTGGACCATAAGGATGTCTAGTGCAGGCGAGCTAGTTGGCCAAAAGTAATATCTCCCAACTGGCTGGACCGAAGGACATCATATTATTGGGTATCGTTAAGCTCAACTCCCCCTCTCCCCCCTTCATCTTCACAACCACTGCTGGCCCCTCGGTGAACGTTGGCACAAGTTTTGTCCAACGTACTATAATTATATTCTTTACGACCTTTATCGTGCGAGTAAACTGCCTCCCTTGCCCAGTTAAAATCAATGACGCTGCAGGTACCGCGCGCCATATCCACTATGTGCTCAGCTACTATTATTTGATAGCCCATAACGCATTGGACGCGTTAGCCAACCACCCTACGGCTCCGGACGATGTGCATGCGCGTTTTCGTCATGGCGTAGAGGAACGACCGTGCAGAGATTCCGCCGGATTTCTGCTATTGTCTGGGTCTCGTTTGTAATCCAAGGTCCTGTACCGCCACGGGGGACAAACGGATCCCCTAGTCAGGTGGATGCTGCGACCAGACTCAGCCGCAGGCAGCCCAATATCACCGTATTGCAATTTCGCCAGAACCATTCGGATATTGCCCAGGCTGCTTCCGTAAACTTTACGAGCGAACAATACTGCAGGGCTCACTTTTAGCTCGGCCTCGAATCGAGGAGGTCTGGGTTTTGGTCTGGCACTGCAGGCTATCTCCAAATCTTTTTGCTGGTGGTTCGGGGATTCGGGGTGAACGACCCGAAAGCTGCTAGTTTGAATGGAGAATTCATGTCGCAAGTTTCTACGTCGATATGCTAGAGCAATCCCGTTTTCTAACCCGTAATGTGAAAATCGTCAATTATGTTGGGTTGTCACACGAGGTGAAGGATACTTTTAGTTTCACGTGCGAGTGACTTACGATTTAATATAACGATTTGATTCGTAATGGAAACGTTTTTTCTGCCTCATTACTATGTTATCTGGCATGATTCGGAATGAATCTATTTAGAATATGTAGAATTGATATTATTCCGTTGGCGCTTTCGGTTCGCTCATGCGAATTGAATCGCTGTGCGTAAAATGAAATTCAGATTTTAACTAACAGATATTAACAAGAATATTTGATGCAAACCTGATACCGTTAGCAAATGTCAACTGCATGTAATTGAAAAGTAATTACGTTTGAATCGATGTTGTATTTGAAAAAAGTCAAGCCAATATTACACAAATATTTGCCATTCGTGCGAGATTGACAGTTTTAAAGTCTTTTTATTAAAATTTGTACTAACTTTATTCTGCAGTGACATAAAAATGATTGAATTTTCAAGTTTTCACTCAGTTTTACAATATATTTCAATTTTATTTCACTCGTTTGCGGTAGCTTGATATACTTTTGTGACGCACTTCACGTGCTATTATAGCAGAGTAGAAAAACATGACTGTTATGAGATATTTCATTTTTTCGCTTTTCTCATATTTTCACTAATCCTAGATCAGTCCGTCGAAAACCAAGCACGACGTTAGATCAAAAACACTCCAAGATCGCTAAGACGTGTTTTCCACAGTGGATTTAGACTTTGCTAGCTGTAATATCAATTTCAGGATCAATAATTCACGAAGTCATTACCGGGAAATATCATTTGGTCCGAGGATGGGAAGTGAACGGCGTTTTAATTTCCTCGTCCTTGAATTATTTAGCCTCGTATATCCAGCTTCTTTCCTTTTCCCCGCTTTGCTCCTCTCTCGTTCCTCTTCCTCTACCTTTCTCTTCTTCATACTTTATACCTATACTTCGTTCTCGCCTGCTTGCTCTCTTATTCTCCCGTCGTCGTAGCTCCGTGCTCTTCGGATTAAGTGCCGTGAAAAGAGCGATTCCGTTGAAAGACCCCGTTGAAAGCGATTACCTCAGACTCTCGCGAAGAACTTCTATATCCAGCTCTTGTATATTTTTATAAAACTTGAAACGTTTCTCAACATTTATTGGCGAAATGCACCAAGCTGTAAGGTACAATTATTGCGACGAATATAAATACGTATAAAAAACCCGTATTTTGAATCACTTTTAGTAATTTGGAAACAGGACATGTCGAACCTTTTTCGGAAAATTGATTACGCGCAAAAGGATATCAGGTTAAAAAGGGGTGCGAGACGTCTGAAAAATTTCTCGTACAGTTTGGACGAAAAAACTATTATACTCCTTGAAGAGGACTCTTTGTAAAATTTGGCAAGCCGTCCCTTGCAGGAATTTAATTTTGGTGCTGCCCAAACGCTACTCGATTTCTCCTATTTCTAGCCGGCTAATTCGCAGGATAACTGCCAAGTTCTGCAGACTAGGAGTGTAATGCAAACTTCCGAAACCCTTGAACTGGGAAATTGAGCGTGGAAACTGGTCACATTTTAGTCAAGTATTTCTAGAGCTTGTTTCTAGTACGCGATATATTTGGTAAGTATGTTATGCGATATGAACATTTCATCAGAAATGGATTTTTCAAAAATTTCGTATCCCAGGTCAAACTTAATGCCGCCGCAAATTTCCGTTTGATTTTTTTTATCTTTGTGAGAATTCAAATACTCAAACGAGTAACGTACATTGTGTTTTTTGGGATTTCGAAACCAGCTTATTTCGCAGAATATCCCTTTGGGAAATTTCTCGGGATAATTATTACAGAATGAATAGAGTCAATTCGGTCACATATTGTTTTTGCTATAAATTTTTTTCAATATTTTTTCATTCAAATCGCCAATGTTGAGAGGACAACTTTTAGAACAGCACAACTCGATAAACTTTCTGAATCCTCATTAATCGAATTATGAATTCTTATACAAACGTCACAACTCTTACAAACGTTCTGTAATTTTTTTCTCAATGTCTTACCGAGAAGCAAGACATATTGCCGTCACTTGTCACATCAATTTGATAGACTACCAAGTAAAAAGAAATCCGAGTGACTAAATTTTATTCCATTGAAAATGTATAAAGGCTTCTTTAATCTGAATATAATGGATCATGATATTTCAAAACATTACTTAGAATCAGTATTTCATTTGTTTTAAGCGCATACATTTTTTGACTCATTAATGGTAAAAAAAATTTTTTTTCATCGCAAAATCCGCGATTCGCAGTTGAAGCTACAGAATCGTAAGTTTAACAAAGACTTTACGCTTGGATTTGGGTCACGAGGCCGTTGTCTAGGCTCGTATTTACATCCTCGATTTATTTTTATCTTAGTAATGGCCGCTCCGAACGTAATGGGTACGAAATCGAAAAGAGGGTACCTGGGTAGTCATCATCAGTAAGCGGATTTCACCCAGTTCGAGGACACTGGCTGACTTCTGATTTCGGATCAGGCATATTTCTACAGGAGATAAACAGCCTCTCTCGTTCCTGGTCTCCATAGGATGATCCGCTATTTTCGTTCGCCACGCGGTATAATTGTCGGCTGTCAGTTACCAGCCAATATCCTCTAAACGTAGACGTAGTCACATACGACCGCTTCTTATTGGGCTAAAGTCTTTGGCGGTCGGCCATCAAATTGCCATCTGAGAAGTAATCTTGGTAGAGAAGATGACCGACGAAATATGGTACGAGTTTCAAAGCCGCTTATCAGCCGGAAATCTGAACGGAATTCATACATTGAATGAGAAACTAACGTCGAGGAAAGTTGGGATTGCTTGAGTTTACCAGAATCAGAGTTTAATTTACCGAATGCTAGAGATTTTAAAAACTTCGTGCTGTTTGATTAACCGTCACGCTACACACCGGGGTCAAAATGACCCCACGGCATCTTCACCGCAAATTCTATACGAAAAATAGTTAAAATAATCTGGTTTGATCCAAGATTAATAATGAAATATTGTAAAAAGTTTTGATTTATTCTTTTTCGACAAATACCTTTTGTTCATCGCGCAGTATTACCATTTTTTTTTTTCTCAAATGTCTGCTTGCGAGTTATTCAGTCGATTTTCAGTTCAAAATTTCTTTATTAAGGCCAGGAGAGAAATCAATGCGATTCAAGCACAACGTATCCGGGAAGTTATCGTCTCGGGAGCATTAGGGCAACCTTGTTGTGAAATCTCAAGATACGCTCCGTGAACGCGTGCAGTAACCGATGCCTGGGGCTGAAAAGCTCTGCCAGACGAATACAGGAGAGAAATGCTTATTGCCGCTTTGTCCCGGAAGTCTGGAAGTCCTGTCAGTGCGAAGTTTGTTCGAGTGAAAACGAACCCCTATTTAATTACGATTACTTGCTCTGCAGCTGTAAACTCGTTATCCCTATAAGCGGATACTTACCTGTACGTTGGGGTTTAGTCTAACAAGTTTCGACGATGCAACCAGTGCTTCGAAACTTGGGGCCAAAGCAAGGTTTAAACCTAATATAACGTCGCATAATCCTGCGGTGGAACGAAGCATGATCATCCTGTTGGAGTAAACAATAAATTTTGAGCTCGCGTGCTTTTTGCGAGGTTGGAAACGGTGGCTGACGATAATTATTCCAATTGCCTGGATCAGCGAAAAAACGAGAATGCAACGAGCCTGTTTCACGTGCTCGGGTGAATTTTCAACAGTTGTAAAATTCAGGCGACGAGATACCTACGTGGGACAAATTGAGCGAAAAAACAAGGGGACAAAAATGAAATAATCAATGTTAACTTCTTAGAGATTTGATTATTTTAATTATTCTAGTTCAATTTCTGTAGAAATACACGTCGCGATTGAACTGCACTTAGAGCTGAACCTGTTTTGTTTAACGATAAAAAAAAAATTCTCTCTACCCTGCAGTATTTTATTTTACTATTCATTGAACAAGCCTGCGCATAAAAAAAGCTTTCATCTCGAACTCGTATGAAACAACAAAAGAATGCACAAATCATCTCAGATTTGACATATTACTTGCTGTGTAGCTTGAAGCAAATTAATTTTATCTGATTGAGAGGTGATTTTCTGTCGTTTCACCATCATGGCACCGGTATAACTTGTTACAATATCATGCCTTTCACTGGCTGTCTTTAGAAGTTCCGCGTAAATGCGTTCAATGCTCTGCAGATTTTTTTTATGGCCTCAAAAATCAGACTCAAGTTTATCCTGCTCGTAAAAACTCTCTGTATATAAAGGTTTTGCGAAAATTTGTTTGTTGTTAGCACTCTACGTAAATATTATGAGCTTAGAAAAATTCTTTCACTATTTTTGGCTATCCGTTATTACGATATGCATCACAAACAATCACAGTATCATTTCCATATCGATTTTATCACACGGGGTGTGAATCCATTCGTGAAGTTAGCTTACACGAGTATTTCTTGCTTCACTTAGTTACACAAGTTATACAAAATGTCCTAAAGCGTGACGCGGTGGAAGGTTTTGCGACGGAAGTTCACGTGGCACAATATCATCGCGAATATTTAAACGCAGTGAAATAGCGTAAATAATGTTTTCGTATATTCAATCAACATTATTTCTAAACAGAGAAAACATCTGGTGAACTTTTGGAATGTATGTAGTCAAAAGAACGATTCGCTTCAAGATAATCGTTCAGCTAAATCTGACAAATTGCCTTCAACCCAACAAATACGAATCATAATTACCACAACTATCGACTTTGCGAAGCGAATGACGGCTCATTGTCAGAAAGCAAGAAAACACTCGATTCGTCACGTTTAGTTTTTTCAAAAGTACACAAGTTGTCCGGACAAATATATTCTCAGTCCGTGTATAATTACAGATATTCCGAAAGGGTTGTCAACCCCTATTTCCCCTCGTCCCTCAAGCTCAATTGTTCGCTAATTCTTGTCGCGGTCATCGGGTTCTGAATAGCAATTCCACGTTTCAGGTCTGTTGCCTCAGCAAATTTATGACTATCTTCATTCACTTTTCAATTCGCGACAGTCTACCTTGTCGGACAATGTGTACTCAGGATTCGACACGCATAACAATACTCGAGTGCACTCCGTGTGTCGGTTGAGTCTAATTGCGCAAGTCGTTGAGGATCGAAGAGTGGTTAGGTATGTAACGTGGATTGGAGTAAACTTTCTCAATTTATATGAACCACGTCACTACTTGGCGGACCTACACCGAGAAAAATTTCATTTGTTACAGTAACTAGAAGAATTCAGTAAAACAGGTATCGTTAATAAAACTGCTTGAATATTGTTGGGATTACGAAAAACGAGGTACGCGTAACCATTTTGCGCTATTGTCGATCCTTTTTTGGTTATTGCAACGTAAAATCAATTTGTGAGGTTTACTCTACTTTTTTAGTTAAATTAAGGCTTTAACGTCAATTTATTGTTGCACAAGCATTAAATTTTCGCAACTGTTACAAGAAAATATAGCAACAGTGATCGTAATGAGAAGGAATAGTAACGGATACTAGACTTCCCGGTAACAGCTAGAAAACTAATTTTCATTTTGTACTGAGAACTGTATTTTTCGATTTTGGTAAAAAACGAAAATAGTTAAAGACTGAGCGGTAACCGCAACTAAAACTTTTTCTCAGTGTACACACAAATACGTTGGATCAGTTATAACCATGTAATTTGCGTTCAGTTGTAAAAAAAAGGAACAATTCACGGTTCATTTATTCACTGCAATTATCGTATAATTCAGCATCTGAACTTTCGGAATTGTAGCTCCGGTTTTATAAAAGTCAGGGTCAAAATCCTACGAAACTTCTTTGAAATGAAGTTTATTATGCGGAACCTCGCGTTGCTTTTGAAAAGAGTCTTTCGTCAGACTTTTTTTTTTACTCCGGAGGAATGATTAATTTATTATTTACTTTTCATTGATGTTCCTTTCAGTTATTACGGAACTCGCGTGGGTCTCGAGGAAATTTGTTTATTTCTTAAGCACCGATGTCGTAGTGAAGTCACGTGCTTATTCTAGTCTGTCGCGTGACGCTGAACGAATGGGTCGGTGCGAGCTGACCTTAAACGATCAATTACCGAGTGTCGGTGAACTTGGTCTCCTAGTTCTGAAAAAGGAAACTTGCTCATGTTATGTTGTGCAAATTTTTTTTCACTCACCAGACATTCGGGGAGTGGGCGCGACTTTCAAACATCTGCGTACCTACCCTTGACCTTGCCGAATCAAAGTCCATGTGCTAGTGACGATACCGTTTCGATCGTGGGACGTTGAAAGCTTCCCCGGAACGATCAGCGTCGCGAACAAAAACCGACGATGGAAGAGAATGGAGAAAGAAAAACGAGAAATATGTGAAATTGATCTAGAAATCGTGCATGTATAATGGCGTCACGTCTAAATATCACAAGCAAATGATAACAGTATAAATTTCAACACATATTTCAATATTATACATTTATATAAACAATAATCACTACCAACGCTTTTCATACTTCATCTGCTCCGCCATTCGTATCTAACAATTAAGGATTAGTAATTAATTGCATAGCTCGGATCGGTTCTCAGGAGTTTCCCCGCATTCGCAGTTCCTCTTCTTCACTCGTCGCGCGTCGCACGGAAAAGCATTGCGATTTTTTGGCTTGGCTTATCTGCTCTGCAATTTCTGTAATTTATATAGCCTGTAAAATTAAACGGATCTGAAACCGGCAACGCGGCTTTTTTTCGTAATAATAGCATAATAATAGCCATTTGTTTCATCTGAGAAAAATAAGACACCACGTATGCTGGGTTGCATTCGACAACTATACGCATTTCGTGATTGAATTATTGTACAGGTACCTCCGTTTGGTCAACTAGGTTTTTTACTGGGAAGAATATCGTATGCACTAGAAATTATTAAAGATAGAGAATTACAAAGTCGAGGGGAGAACGAATTTCGATTATCATGTGCCTTCCACATTTTCGACATCTGACTTGAAATCAAAATGATACGATACGACATGGATTACGATTACAGCGCCTTTTCAATTCATGCGTTCGTTTCGTTCGCGGTCTGGCAAACAGGGAGCGTAACACGCCGTGTCTTCGAGGACTTGGCTGGCTTTCTGTTTGGGATCGCAGGCTTTATCTTCTGGGTACTTTGCTTTTCATAATTTTTCGATCTGGGGGTCCAGGTTACCTCGAAAGCTTTTTTACGGATCGTGGACCTGCAGTTCGTGACATGACCAGGCTCCGTGTGAGCAATTTTGTCACTCCCCGGTTTGCAATTGAATCGTATCGACGATCGTTCACGGTTGAAGAGTTGCGTTTATGTGAATCCCTTCCAACCGAATTGAGGGAGTCCAATTCTTTGGAGGGCTAAAAATAGGATCCTTTTAATCACCTGTTAGCCGCTGAGAATGCGCGACGGGTTTGACCTTGCTTTTCATTTTTGTCCAATGTATGTTCTAATTATTTACGACTTTACTTTGAATTTTTAGTCGCGTAGTTATTTTTATTTAATTTTATTTTTAGTTTTATCTTATGCAAAATGACCCAAGTCTCTATACTTTTACCTTGCTTTCCTTTGCTTCTCTGTGCTTGTGTTTATTCCTTCCCTGTTTCTCTTGCTTTAAATGTTGTTAGTTTGTTTTAGATTGGTTTAAGGTTTCCAAGACTATCGAGGATTTCAGTAAATACTGAAAGTGATACCGATGTTGATACTACTGGCGATCAGCCGAAAAGAAAGCAGCTGTTAATTAAGCAGTGACTTTTTGCATTGTTCGTCACTTTTTTTAACGGAGTAACATTTTGTCACATTTTTTTTCACATTGAAATCACGTCCTCTGTTGTAATTGAATTTCGTGCGTAAAAAATTTGGTTGCTCAATTTTTTTCCCACGCGGTGTCGACTAAACAAGATTTTGTTTGTCAAGTATTACAGTATTTTTAGTGACAAAATCAGCTTGAGATTGACATCGAAAAATAAACTGTGATCAGATTGTTCATTTGTTCTGCATCATAATCGTTCGCTTAAAAGAACAATAAATTCATAAATCAGAGTTATTACTCAATTTTTATTCATTTACCAAATATCGCTTTGGTACAGCGTTAAATTTTTGTAATAGGAAAACAGACGTGAAAAACATGGAAAACCCGTACATAGCGACATAATTGAAACATGGCTAATTCTGACGAGATGAATGAACCCTGGTCGTTTAACTACTGTGCAACAATGATTTCCGACCTGTCACTTTTGAGTCACATTTCTCAGTTTTTTGAAAGCTTTAAGCTCCGAATAAATTCCCTCTTCCAGCTCTGACGTCTGTGTCAGCATGGTGGGTACATCTGTATGCAGGGCAAGGATCGAGCGGGTACGTGGTGCAAAGCGCGATGCGATTCAACGTGGAATTCGATAGAAACGTTGATCAGAAGTTACGGGCCGTGTACCTATACATTACCGGCGGTATATAGAGGGTTGTATAATACGTGCAGGGGCGGGGGATCGGAGGGTGTGTTACGGTACAAGAAGAACGAACACCGCAGCGCTCGCTCGCAGTGAGGCGTAATGCCAAATTCTGATTACACCAACAGATTAGAGAGCTTTGGCGTTCTATATTGGACCGGGGGCTTAGACGAGGCCGCGTAACTTGCGCCAGCGCCGAGCTGGTTGAAGCGAATGCCTTAGGTGAGAAAACGGTCATAAATCACACTAAAGAACAGTGCCGGTGTCGGCCAGATGGGGCTGAACTTGCCTGCGGCGGTTGCGCTCATTTTACACCCTTCTATTTCGGCCGGACATTTTTATGTAACGAATTATCGCCCCGGGAGGGAGCTGAGACTTGAAAATTGTTCGCCGGCACGCGAAATCTTAGCAATTTGCATCGGTATACGACACTCGTTGTTCCTTTCTACCATTCGTTATCCTTGATATGAGAGGGTAATTATTTAAGCTGGCGTTGATCTCGTGGTTATAAAAGTGCTTTGTTATATCTGCGGAATAGATCGTTTGAGAGTCGTCACGGAGCTTAACGATGATTGAATTAACCAAGCCTAAATCGTGGTAATCGTACTGACAACTTTATGCACCTAGATGTATTCTAGGCGTATTTTGCCGGGTATTAATTGCGACCACATGAAAATTTGAACGAAATGAAAGGGCCTAGCTGGGTTTGCCTGTGAAATATGCCTTTCAGCCGAATTGGAATTGCTTTACGCCGAACTTTCCCTTTCCGTAAGAAACCAACTTTGACCAAATATCAACTCTCTACCTTTACTTGTACACTGGAAATTGACGGGGGCGTGATTTGTCAGTTTTATCCGATTTCCACGTCATGTTGACTCAGGAAATTATGAACAAATTGGAGTTGTGAAATTTTTTCGGATTTTTTTACTGCAAAATCGTCCTGTTGAAAATGTCGATGTGTAACATTATTATTCTTATTTGGAGATTGAGTTTCGAAATATTTATAGATTGTTTTCCATTGCCTCGCAATATTTATAGAACAATGATGGAAAATTGTTTAAATATTGAACTGCTCCGTATATTCTCGATTTAATACACGTATAGAAAAACTAAATAAAAAACAATCGATCACCGTACAATTATGCACCGTATCAGTGATTTACCCAACCTCCTTTGTTGTCGGCAGCTTCTACTTTCCCCCAAGCGAGACTAATACTTTGTCGTGTTTGTGAAATATTTGCGAGTTGAGAAATGATTTACAAGGTATACAATACTTTTTCCTTCTTGCGCGAATCCAGTGGAGCTTCCTCTTCCCCGATTCAACTCAATAAACTTGAGAAACTCTCGAAGCGATACCGGGAACATTTCTGTTAACAAGCATGAGTGAAGCGGGTGGATTCCCTGACACGCGAGAGCCATTCGACCATGCTTGCGGATGGGGGTGCAGGTGATTCAGTCAATGTATACCCCAAGCCTCGTCGTGCGATGATGCGAGGAAAAATCATGATCAGAGTAAAAACATCCAACACCTATATGGAATATGTTCGGCCAGGTCGTTAGGGTTTCTCATTGCACAATTTTTATAAGCGACTCTCTTTGCTTACTTGTTTTCAATTACACGTATATTTTATCTGTGGACAGGATTTTCCAATGAAATTCTCTACCGTTAACTTTAAAGATCGGTTTACCTTATTCAGTTCACAAAAATAATTTACGGAAAGTCTAACTGATGCATATACGATCTTGTAGCATGTTACATTTGTGGATAACACAAAGTTGCTACGACTTTTTTATTTCTAATAATCATTAAAAATATTCGCCGTTATCTCGACTTGTTAGACATTTATTAAAAACTGGCGAGAAACACGTGAAAAATAAATTAATCGTGCAAATAAATCACCCATCGGACTATACATTGCGAATTTTATACGAACAACAAAAGTTTGCACTTGATAGACGTGTGCAAGTGGTGTAAGATTGGATTCATAGCGGTGAAGAAACTATCGTCGAGCTCAAGCTGCTGTGCGTCCGCTTTGTCATCGTGAAATCTATTCCAAGCCAAGGAAATGACGCGGAAAGAATGAAACATGCGTTATCAGGAGAACATTTTACCCACTGGTTCTAGATTGTATATGTTACGTACTTGGTACGGTATATCGATTACCGACGACGCATAGAGTCTTGGACGTTGGCCGCCGGTCTCGTTTTAATTACCTATTTGTTTTTCTTCATGTTTTCAGGTTTAGAAAAGTTGGCACATAAAGACGGAGGGAATAAAAGCTGATGCGTCAATAGCTGCCATAACGATGGGCGATGAATAAACGGTAGAGATCGCACTGACGGTCTGGTGATTCATGTTTGTCGTGCCGATTAGAGATAATCAAGTTTCTTGGGTGCTTCGCAAGTTGAAAGAAGAAGTAATCGCTCGTTTAACAAAGCCTTTAATTTGCAGCCGCGGCGCAGAGAATTGCTCGCTACCGTAATAAGATTTTGCGAGTTGCTGTAAGCCATTGGGTGGTTGTATCAAAATAGGTTTATTGATTCCCTGTACTTCAAACAATCGAAAAGGATTTAAAGGGGTCATCAATCACTGTTAATTTTTCCGTTTTACTCATTAATGTACTAAACTTGTAGAAAATTTTCGTTTGCACGATTAGCTCTTCATCTTAGGCTTAACGGAGAGTTCGAGAATTTACGATTCTTTTTACAAATATTACGCGCTTGCACTTTTGATACAAATCTTTACGAAATTTTAACCCATTGTTTTTTTCATGTTGAAAATCATGCTACAGAATTGTACAATTGGGTAAAATTGGCTGATTTTTCAGCTATTACGGGTAGTTGGAACTAAGCGAGCTTAAGATATTCGAGACAGACGTGAGACGCTAAGATTTTCTTGTTAAATGAGAAATAGGCAAAGTTCCTACGGACCTCAGCAAATTGCGTCAAGTTAAATACGACCGAATTTAGTGTTGTAATTTAACTCCGAACAGCAGTGCCCAGCGACGCTGGTTGAGTGAGTAATGCTGAACGATAAAAGATAATGAAAGGGCACCAATTAAGAACAAGTTGGGGAATCGAGCGAGATAATCAGCGACAAAGGCTGAATGCTCCGTTAATCGCGTAAGAAAGAGGTCCGAAAAAGGGAAGGCCGTTTTATTTCCACCCTTGATCATGCCCTCTGGCTTATGTCAGACACGAAGATACTCGAATCGATTTGAGTGTTCGCTTGAACTTCCAAGTCTAGCTTATACTCCACTCCAACTATGTTCAGACTCAATAATTCATAACTAAATTGCTACCGATTCTAGAATTATAAACCATCATGAAACTTTGCAGTGCTTGGAAAATATTATTTAAGGTCTGCGAGTAAAAAATTCATTTTTCCAATACCTGCTTGGAAAGTTTGTTCTTCGAAGCCTGTGAGGCGTGCGTAAAGTACGCCATATTTCTAAACAGGGCTGTTGAACAATGTTTGCGCATGCGCGTAACTGAACTGCTCAATTTTATGCACTAGGGTTTTCTCTGAGATGTTTAATATACAAATTGAGTTGTTTAATGTGAATTTCGAATGAACTTTTTTTGTATCTTCTACATAATTATAAACGGAACCACTGAAACTTGACGGTCTTCTCTGAAAAGCCTTGGATTACGATGAAATTTTCTTTTCATATTAATCTGAAAACGCTGCCCTATCGATTGATCCAATTTGATACTAGGCCCCGATTAGAAAAAAGTGTTAACGTGCGAGTGGCATTGTGATGCTTTTCACGATAAACCATGTCAAATTTCTCTGAAACTGGGTAGGGTTCCCACTAGAATTCCAGCAACTCCTGATGATTGATCAGAAACCCGAAAACCTAATCCGAAAAATTTCTGGGAAGTATGCATTTCCTGAGAAAGTTTTAAAGTTTAAAGAAAAAAACTGTACTTCATAACGTAAAATTGGATTCTTTCTTTTCCAATTATGACTTTGCTACTTTATGAAAGTTTTGTTTCCTGCGTAATTATCTTCACCAAATTTCGTTTACTTCATTACTCGTAGATTATTTCATGTCGGTGTAACGCGACAGCAGTATTTCAAAAATGCTTGCAGTATTGTTCGTAAGTATGGATTTTGATTCGTTTGATGCTGTATCTGACAAATTTTCGTTTCGTTCTGAACACTGAAGTTTATAGAACCCTTACACATATATGTATGCATAAAAGAGTAAAGTAACTTTCATTTTTCAAGACGAAACGAATATGTATATATATATCTTCTTGCAATGGCTATAAATTGAAACTTTATTTTTACACTTACTCAACAACGAAGTTCAACTTTTATAACGAGCCGCAATAAATTATACCCCCGTTCAGCTCCGTACGCACGCTATTTCGTGTTATGGTCCGCCATTTGGTTTCAGTAAGACTTATTTTTGTACGAAAAGAGTATTGCTGTTATTCTGTCTGCGAGTAACTTTTTTCATTGTGACGCGTAGGTACACAAGCAGGACCCACCTACACCCCCGCCTATGCCCTGCAGCCTCGACTTGAATATTTTACGAGCTTTATCTGCTAAAGTGCTCGACCGGTGTCTGAGAAGGCTGTCAAATACCTAGATCACCAAAATCCTAACTACTGTCACATCAACTCATCACGGAAATGCAATTAACATCCAATAAGACCCGGGATCAGACAACGAAAATGGTTTGCTACAATGTTATCGCAAGTGGTGCCAGAGCAAATCCAATCGGGGCCTTAACAATTTTTGGGCCTACCTGAACAAATGCCCGCAAGCGAACTACGTGCGTGCGTATCCCGCACGCGGGTACACCGTAATCTCGGTAAATTGTGGTGGTAAGGAGAGAAGACCGTGTTATAGGTACATTGCATAGAGTAAAGTTTGTAGCGCTTGGCGGCAGTCGAAGTCGGTTGGCTGGTGGGGAGCATTTGAAACGCGCCGATGTGGAGGTGGCGGTGGCAGTGCCATGGTGGGGGTGGCTTCATACCCGGGGCAGAGAGACGGTGTCGGCGCGCGCGACTCTCCCAACCTCAGTGTTGTTCGGGACGCCATTGCGCAAGGTCGTTTCGCGGAGGTTTCAAAGCGTTCGGCATCCTCGACAGTCACTGGGTCGGTCCTCGACCTGGTCTCAGTCTGGTTCTTGATCCTTACCGCTATAGACGGGATCTAACAAAATCCGGAATTGCACCTTGTGAATCGCGAGACGAAAGAAGAGAGAGAGAGAGGCAGAGGCGCCGCCGAAAGCTCGACGATTGAATCGGTGAAAACGAGGTGGAACCAGATTCTCGTTGACCCAGTTAAATAGAGCGCAGTAAATCCCGCGGCCGGAATGAACCATTTGTGGTTTATAATATTTGACGAATAAAATGGGATAAGCGAAGATCTTGCATGAAATGAGCGCCATGTAACTTGAGCTCATCTTGAATCTTATCGCGATTCCATTTGCAACTTATTTCGTTTCTTTTTTTTTTTTTTTATAAATCATTTACCGGTGTTAAAATCCGGGCGTTATGAAGACCGTTGGTGTGAGTTAAATTGGTGTTTTCGCGCGTTTAATATCACGGCGTAATCATAGATTGGCACGGTAATCTTGAGGGTAAGATGAGCCCGACCTCCCAGGGCGCCCTGGAGGTGGAACGTTACATCGGAAGCTGTTTGATATCGTCTAGTGCTCGACCTGCCCTTCACAAGAGTGTCAAGAAGCAGCAGGAACAAATTTGTCGAGGCAAACCTCGCTACTCCCAACAAACATTCGGCTCATCAAACCCCACCGATCAGTCTCAGGTCCAGTATTCTCCCCAGGGTGGCTGGACCGGCACTCCCCTCATATCTATGACAACTTCTCCCCGGAGGAATAACCACCGCTTGTCACCCACCCTCCCCCAACAACAACAACAACAACAGCAACAACAACAACAACAACAACAACAACAACAACAACAACAACAACAACAACAACAACAACAACAACAACAACAACAACAACAACAACAACAACAACAACAACAACAACAACAACAACAACAACAACAACAGCAGCAGCAGCAGCAGCAGCAGCAGCAGCAGCAGCAGCAGCAACAACAGCAGCAGCAGCAACAATTAATCAGTGAGACTGACCAAGGAAACCCGCATCAACGAAACCCACTTTCACGACTCGCTATTCATACTCAAGGGGCCCCGCTAATTTTGTCGGGTCGATTCAACGCCTGGGGAAAATTACACAACGGTAACGTTGGGACAATTAATAATAACAACGGCAACAACAACAACAACAACAACAACAACAACAACAGCAGCAATAACAACAACAACTGCAGCAGCAACAACAACGTCGCAGGGAGCAACACGAATTTTGGGAACGGATCGCGATGCGCACCGCCGCGTTTTCAGCGTAGCGGAGACCCGTTGAAGAAGGCGGGTAATTTGAGTCAAGGGTCATCTGGTAAGGAGATGAACGGAGGAAACGTGGCGAATATAGACTCGCTGAGTATCGCGAGCGACGAGAGTTCGGGATCGAACAATTCGGAGAACAGTTTGCCGAGGATAATAAAGCCGAGGAAGCGTAGAAAGAAGGATCGGAAACCACCGAACGTGACGACGGAGATTTCGAAATCCGAGGAGCTCCCAGCTGGGGGCGTCTCCGAGACGTCTAGCATAGTCACGCTCAAGCCCTACGTGCCCGTCTGCTACGAGAGATTCGAATCCCACCGGACGCCGCCGCCTGGTGGTAATCGTCGGCCGCCGTCGAGCAGAGAAAGTTACTCTTCCGGGCGGCCCCATTCGAATCAGGAGATCGTTGACACGAGGCAACGATACCACCGGCACCACGTCAAGGTTCTCGACAACAACCGAAACGTCCTCGCCGTCCCGTCCGGCCGCGTTCAGCAACCCGGCGGCGAGGCGAGGTTCTACAGGAACACGGGTCACCAGTTCGTCCACGTGGTTGACGGGGTCAACGAGGTTACGGGGTGCAAGGAGGGTGTCTTTGACGGGCCGGGATCGTGCCAGTGCCGCTACTGCGATCCCTCGGGTCTGATCTGGGACGTCGACCAGAACGGATACTCGCCGTACTTGACGCCGCCGCCGCCGACAGACTACAACAGTCCTCACTTCTCCTCCGTGCCGTTGTTCTTGTCGCAGGGGATCAACGGGCAGGTGGAAAAAGCGCACGAGTATCCCGAGGAGTCGGCTTCGATATCGACGTTCTACCACGAGCGAGAGAACGCCGCGTTGAGGAGAAGCTGGAGCGATCCGACAAGTTTCTTCAGCGACGAGATAACCCCAAATCGAAGTGTCGGGGTCATCGGTGACAGGGCACCTCCTGCTGAGACGAGTCGGACGAAACACGCGACCTCTTGGAGGGGCTGGAGCACCGGGAACGCCGCTCCGTCTCCCGGGACGTCCCAGGGACTCGAGGTGTCGACTGAGATTGTGACCTCGCTGAATGGTCATCGCGATATCGAGATCAAGTTCTACTCCTCGTCTCCCCCTACGGCTGTCCCCGATGACTGCAAATCGGGGTTCACCTTCCCGGACGAGGATCTGAGCGACATTTGGAGCTACCACGAGTCCAAGCTGCAGCAGGACTTCCGCACGCTCCTACAGGCCGAGGAGTGAGTGATCAGTGGTGGACTCAGTTAGTGAGTGATGATCGTGATCGAAGCGATTGACGAGAGTTTTTTGCCTCGTGCAAGCCCCTCGCCGTTCGGGTGAACCACAAAAAGTTCGTTGCGTCGTTTTATCACCGTGTCCGAACTGTCCTATCGTGTTATCGTCTACGTCGCGCGATTACGACGTCGGGCGATGATTGAAATGAATAATCCACAAAACGACTGCGGGAACGTAAAAGCGGGAGAAAACAAAAAGGAAAAAGTTGAGGCGCGGAGAAAGAGAGAGAGACGGAACTCGTAACGGTGCGAGTACGTGAGCTGATTACAAACGAGTCACGTATCTCGTTTACGTCGAGTACCTACCTGCCAGTCTGCCTACGTACTCCTTGATTACGTACACCGGGACGAAGAAGAGTGTGCGATAGTAACGTAACGTATGCACGATACCGTAAATAGCAAAGTGCGACGAGCTATCCTCTAGCTTACGATCCTCCTCATTGTTGTTTTTCATGCTGAAACAGCAACGTGTGTGAGATTACCGACCCAATGAGCCCCACTGCTTGTGTGCACTGACTATAAGCCGGCAGCATATGTATCCACCTCTTCAGGTCGGTCGGTCAGTCAGTCGTTGAAGAAGCGGTGGCGAGAGATGGAAGTGAAGGGAAAGGAAAGGAAACGAGTCCCACTTGTCGTGCTAATGACCGATGTGTCAGCCACGTCGCGAGATGCGATATGCAGGCATGGAATCACTCATTATTTTTCTTAGCAAGGAGATGAGAGACAAAAAAAGAGAAAACAATGAACGTCTAATTTACAGAATAGACCAGGACAAAGAACTTGTTCTCGTCACTTACTCCGAATTGTATTGGATTCGGTTGCTTCCCAAACGACCGTCCATAGAACAAGTATTTGCCTGTGTACCGCATTCGGAGTCTCCAATATCATGCGGTGATGATCAATGGGACACCTTTACGCACCGCGCGATCGGAAGGGAAGAAGATGGAAAGCGGCTTTTCTGGGAACGTAACCCGTACGTGCCGTGCTTGTGTAAATCGCGAGTTGAAATTTTATTTCAGTGCGTGTATTACGTTTAGTTGAGAACAAAGAGAAATTACGGATAATGCATCCGTTATTCGGGACGTATCAACACCTCTTGATACTAACTAAGTGATCTCGTTGATCGTTCGACAATGTCTATATGTGCATAAAAGAAAGGAAAAAAAAAATGTCGAATAACTAAAAGATAAAACGCTAACGAAACATTATGTAGATCTGTATATGTATGCTGTGTGATTGCGCGTGAGTATGTCTCTGCCTGTCTGCCTCTGTGTGCAAGGGTGGGAGGGCTTGTGAGGAACAAGGGGGCAGAGGGGTCGACGCGGTGTTTGGGTAAGGATAATGGTTTTACGTGTGGGTTATAAATGGGTTTGCCTTCGTTCACGGCGAAAGGACTTGTGGAAACGCCGGAGGAAGCCATCTCGTCGACTAACTTGCTGTATCGTAGAAACTGAGAACGACCCTGTTCCAGCTTTGCTCGGTGTTACCCAACTTTCAAGCCTTCCGCATGTGTCATTGATCCGCCTATTCTCACCGCTCCTTAATTCTGCGCCACGATTGCGATTATTTTTTCATTCATAATCTATTTCTCGTCGTTTCCACGAATACAGTCTTGAGCGAATGTATCCACGTTTAAGACCGTATCCAGCAATCTCTGGGAAACCGAACGAAATTTCATCTCGCGTCGTTGATCTTGTCGTTATAGGGAGTTTCTCTCTTTTCTTACCATCACCGCCCCTCGATCGAAACCCACCGATCTCTTGTTACGCTATTTATTCCAGTTCATTAATTCTTATAGCGTCATTGACATTTTTATAAACCGATGGTCTTTTTGGTTGCGTCTTTACGCCACTGAACGCTACCCTGGAGTCCTGTTGCGTTTCATTCGCTTCATATTCTTCGATCTGAACCATTTCTCATTTTTTGGTTGTTGGTGAAGTATTCACTCTATCCTGCAATCCCAACAACATCTGCTATCGTACCAGCGTATCTCGAGGCGAACAACATGTCACGGGTGAAACGACGACGTTTCCTAAAACGAGCCAAGCAACGAGCCATTCGTCACAAGTTACAGTAACAGAATATGTGAATTTTGAACTTATTACATGAAATCCAAATTGATACTCTCGTACGCTTCGCGCCCTGATTTGTATCCAAATTGTTCACCTCGTTCGCAGTGACCCGTGCTCTGTACTAAATCTGTGCGCTACTTACTTCATAGACGAATAATTGAATCACCCGTTCGGTCGATTTCCACCCCGGCATAATTATCCGCCACACCACCTCTCGGTTGGAATCGGATTTCATCGGCCTGCAATCACGACCACATATCGCTCCTAGTCTAAACTGTACCGCTAATTAACGTCATTTACCGACCGAGTCTGCAGCATCAAGTTGATTGTGTATTGCGGATAACAAGTATTTATTTAGCGCATAACGTACGCGAGTGTGGATTTAGCGTTGGTGCGAATGTGTCGCGAATGAACTCCTGCGGATCAACATAGCTTTTGCATACGAATGCATGTACGAACTTCGTTATGTAACAAGGTTTGAGATTGGATTATCAAAAAGGTGCGGAAGAACGTGTTGCTTGAATTCTCGGCGATTTGTGAACAGCGACTGTGGATGTAGTGGATGTAAAGCGTCAGGCTATATCCATTTACGTGTACGTGTGTGGCAATGAGTGAAATATTTGAACCGGTATGTGTTAAGGAATGTCGAAATAGCCTAAATCGTAAAAATTTGTGTATAGAGAAGACATGTGTCTGCAATCTCTATTCGTTGTACCGAAAATCATGTTACTAACGTTAAGCATGTATAGAGGTTAAGTGAAATATGTATATGTACGGACAGCGATGCCCGTTTATGAATTCATATATTTATTAGAATATACGTGTGTGTTTATATAGGGTAGATTCATTTCCCGTATGTTGAATAATTCCACCAACGCAATGATCGCATTTTTAACTTGGCCTTGGATCTCATTTATCAGCTCGGGCGAGAGTGACGAGAGAATTTTCTTTCAAACCTGGAACATTTTGTCCAATCGATACTGCGGAATGAATACTTCAAGCTGCTCTCGTCCCAGTTATTATTATGTATTATATATTTGCTAAGAGAGGCCTGGGCGTCTGCTTCAAAATACGGATAATCCTTTCGAAAACTCAGCTACCTCCGCTGATATCAATCCTTATTTCGTGCGTCGGACAGTCACTTTTATATTTTTCACTTCCCATTCATATATTGTACCTCATGCTTCTGAATAAGTGAGCTCACGTAACGTCTGCACTTTCACTCTCTTTGGTTAAGTATACGATGTCTTCTCTGAAGCGAAACCTCGCGCTGGCCGATGCGATGGTGTAGCAAAATACGATTATGGTAACTGGAGTTTTGAAGCGGAAAGTCTGGGGCTCGACGAGTCACGTAGTAACGGACCCCGGACGAATTCGGACTGCGACGTTGAACACCCGACTTCGACGATGGTCCAACAATGCCAATTTGTATCTGCGATCTAGAAACACGCGTTCCACGTTTTGTCACGTACTCTCGCGACCGAGAGAGAGAGAGATAGACTGCCACCTGCTGTTGGTGAAATTATTCGTTACTGTTTTACATTCGTGTTTTCTACTTACTTTACCGTCTAGATCCTTCTCTCAGCCAGTATAAAATGAAATACACTGAAATAAAGAAAAGATAAATCTATACAACTTCAACGGGCTTTTTTCATATGCGTTTCTTCATTAACCTGTCTTTACCCATTCCACACGAATACCTATCATAAACGATTCATCCAACTTTGCCTCGAAGTGATTTAATTTATCAGCATCAAGCTCAACGTTACCTTGGCTCCGATCAAACGTCGCACCGTTAACTGATTGAGTAGTCAGTATGTTTTTAAATTTTCAGATACCACTGACAACCTAACCTGTACTTTACTAATGCCTCTGCGGTAATTAAGGACTATTTGAATACTTTTACACAGCCATAGCTGTGCTTAGATTTGAATATTGAGTCTATGTTAGAAAATATCGTTCTTTCCATAATATTGAAAATGATCTTTGGTAACTTACTGCAACATTTTTTTTTTTTTTTTCCTTTCTTGCAACCAGATATAAATTTAACACGATGCGAAAAGATCAACGAAATAAGTTGGGAACATATTTTAAACCAGAAGGCAAATAGGAGTTACGAAGAAGTTTACTTGAAACTTTCAGTCATAAAGTAGCCGTTAAATCATCTACTTCTTTATGTTAGTCGGGATATTGGGCTCAATAAATTGGCTCGATTATGCTGACCTGATTACTAAATTGGAAATCAGTGCAATAATACTTATATGCACCCGATGTTCATTCGCTTTCGTTTATTACCTGGCCATTTTGTTAAAATCACCATATTTACAGAATTTCAAAATTTACAGCTGGTACTGTGAAATTCGGCACCGTTGCGTTGAAATCGAGACTGGCTTACCGTTACAAACATTTTTACGTAATCAATTAGCGAGTTTGTATTTTTAGTCAGTGAAAAATAATAATTATGTACGTATCCATATCAGATTATTCAGCTTTACGAAACTGCAGGGGTATTAGTAGTATGATCAATACATGCATAAATTTTACTTGAGCTGATTTTAAGCGTTGCATGTGAAAGTTGCGCGTGTATTGGTGCAGGCGGTGACCACGTGGCTTGGTAAAGCCGATTTCAAGAGAGATTTACGGTATAAACAACATTTGCAGATCAAACTCGTGTTTACTTCCATCATTTGATCCAATAAAATCATAGAACCTTAATTTAACTTGAAAACTGAGTAAAACGCGCTGTGTATTTTGTATATTCTCTTGTGATGTCAGGTTGTTGATCTGTTACTTGTACCCGTATATTACAGTAATGCAACCTGCAGGCTAACGAGCCCTGCCGATTAGTGTATCAAACGATGATAACTGTGTAAGTAGAGCCTCGTTTGATACTTAAAACGTTGGTTTCACCTGCGTGCCATGTTTATACACGCATGTGACTGGAATGGATATGCGCGCGTACTTGCGACAAGAGGTAACATCGGGGATCGTTTTCTACCGCTGAACAAAGCACCAGAAACGTTCTGGAAACTTCCTGCTGAAAACTATCACAAAAGCTTGACAGTCATAGAATTTGTTCTGTTCAACAAGCGAGGAGCTGATAATTCAAAGAAATTATGCTCGAATCGTTTCCCAGGTTTTTATGCTCGTGTACACAGCTGACTCGAGGCCATTCTATTTTTAATTTCAAGTCTCCACTCTTACCCGGGATGTAGAAACAGCAGGCGATTGTCACTCGTTGTCAGCTTGGCTGCAAAATAATTTTAATACGCTCGTCTTTGGCTGTCTACCTTCTTCTTTGATTTTTCAACTCATAATTGCGAGCTCCTGACGGAATTACATTCGAGGATTGAAATTACTCCGTAACCGTACGGCTGCTTTTATATTTTGGTAAAAATCTGAGACCCGAGATGCTACGAAATGAAATACGTAACAGTCGTTGACGTTTCAAAACGACAACGCCCGAAGAAAAGCTGCTATTCAAGTGTACATGAGTAGAAAAATACTGCTTTCGCACCTGAAGCTCTGAAGGATCGTTGCGAATTCTTCTCGAGTCACAGAAACATCTTTTATGTAGTTAAATGAGATGAATCGTTTTTGAGTTTTTTAACTTGCCAAGAAGATACACGAAACGGTTATTGTTAATCTTGTGGTTACTCAGAACTATTCAACAGTACGACACGTGAATTACAGATATAGCTAATTCCTTGTAGACATCTTTTAGTGATATTCATCACTGGCACAGCATATGTGCGTGTGTTGAACATCTCATCCAGTATTGGTACCTGAATCCATGTTTGCCTGAATATGACTTTTCCCATACATGGTAGTGGTTCTTTAGAATCGCCTTCTGCATGTGTGTTACATTTGCGAATGTTTGCCATGCCAGGGAACCGTGAAAGGTTGACGACAAGCAGAGTGTTTCGCTGTCAGAGAAATATAAGAATCCGAGAAATTCAGTATACTTAATCCGTTTCAAGATATCGGGGAAAAGTTGAACAGATGAGCATACTTTCTAAAGTGATTTCTTTGTGTTGACTGCCGCTCAAAAACTGACATCATTTTTGAAAATATCACAAGTCACTGACCACAATTTTGGAATGTTTCATCGTTTTTACTGTTCGACACATAGGCACGAAAAGTGAATTTCACACTTCAGGGAAAGCGAAGTGTATCGCAATAGCATTACTATTTTCATTTCAAATTCTTAAGAGATTTCAGAGATAGATTCCTCACTTTGCTAAGATAGTACTTGTTTAAAGCTTACGATAGTTCTCATTATGAAATAATGGTCATTACGTCTACCTTTATTTGTTTACCAATACACTTATCGCTCTTAAAAGAAAGACAATCCCATTTCTTGAAAATCCTGAGCATTGAACTTCTCTTGGTTTTATCGCAAGGCAATGAGAGAATACTTTGGCTTGCTATTTGTAGGCTAGCAACGCGATGCTGTTTCTCAACGTATTTTGTCTAGTGCTGCTGTTTTGTATTTCTCATTGTTTTTTTTTTTTGCTAACCCACGTTTACAATTGCATCTTATCAGATATATCTGAATTGTAAACTGCATCCACCCCGTCGTTGGTACGCCGTCGAGGTATCTTTTCCTTGTTGTAAGGAAAGCAGTTCACCAGTATTTGCGCCACTTTAATAATATTCATTCAGACGAGAGGTGAAATCAATTTCTCTGTAGAAGTTACGCATCGGCGACGTTGCGCCTTGTAAAACGACGAATGCTGATCCGAGATCTCCCGTCATGGGTTCGGCAAAGGGCGAAGAGTTTACAACTCGAGTTCAACCCGTTGGTCTGATTTTCATTCCTTGGTGTCGTATAAATATATTTTCGAAAATTTCGCACAGCGTTACACCGAAAGGTAACGCAAACGCTACGGTGAGGGGGAACTTTAGGGAATCCCGGTGTTGGAAGTCACTGAGTAAATTGTTCGCCAAAAAGGTAGAAAAAGATGAGCCTCCCGACGTTGTAACAATTACGGTGCCAGCAGTCACTCTCTCGGGGCGCAAGCACTGGGTACGTTTGGTGCTGGTAGTTTACTGTCAGCTGGGAACCGTAGCGGCTGTTATACCAGCTGGGTAGTCTGGCTTTGACAATTAGAGTGTGTACAGTATATATGTGTGTGTGTGCGTGTACACCACGAGCACCTGCAGGTACAGCAATGCCTGCCTACATATCCGCCTACGCAATTTCTAACTAATTTGCAAACGTTGCTGTGCACCGTGCTTTACTCTCTCTATTCGCATGGGTTAATCAACGCAATGTGGTCATAATTATAACAAACCCGTTTCAGATGCAGTCCTGTATCCTCGGCTCGATTGTGCCTTCTTATACCCAGCTTGACTCGTGCTAATTCAAAACGAGCTATTCCGGGAGAAATTTTTACATCATTTTTTAGTATGAATCGGGAATTTACTGTTATTTTATGTTTTTGATTAAGGTCTATTCCCGATTGATGCGAAAATTTGTTTCATTTCACTTCCGTTGTCACTATACTCACGTTATCTTGAATTATGGACTGGCCAAACATCGTGCATCTTTGCGTGAATATTTTTTCCGTACTTATACTGCTTGTTAATTTAATGTTACAAGTTGCGTAACGAACGTACTTTTGCGTCTGGTCTTGTTATACGTCGTGGCGACGATGGAACGACGACCTTAGCGAAAACGATTAAGGTTACATTGGGTAATAGTATTATTTCATGAGAAATGGACGCAGTCCATGCACCGCCGGTTACAGAGACGTTACTATTTCATTGTTTTCACAGTTTTGCGTAATGCCTAGCCGGCTTTTTACAACTGCTATCCTCTTGATTCCGGGTAACATTTCGCTAGGAGTGAAAATTTTATGTGATTCTTGTTTTTAATTTAAGACGTTAGAATCATCTTGATATATAATTTCAAGACAGCTTCGAGGCTTAGCATTTACGCTTTCTCTCTGAAGTTGTGGTCGTGAGTTTTCCAATCGCATAACGTGAATTCAACCGTATTTCAAAGCAGACGAAGAGTAAACGCTTCGTTTAAGAAATATAGAATACTGTAAGCATGTTTTGATTGTCATATTGCCGCTTGCATTCCAAGTAAATAGATCATGCGATTTATGAATTGTTAATTATTATTTTGTGAATCTTACTTGATTCGTTTTCTGAAAGGAAGCACACCATAGTCTGTATAGGGTAAACAGATTTTACTTGGCGTTTGGGGTTTTATCATCCATGAGATTGTAGTAACCAATTTAGTTCCTGATATTCGATTTATCGTGTATTCGGTTTACACTTGAATATGAAAATATGTTACCGCTGTGCACAAATTGCAGGGGTTGAAAATGAATTATTTATTTTCAGGTAAGCAATCAATTCAATCGAGATGTTAGGTCACTGGAGGTGCTGGTAAGTAGTCAGTTTTAGTAATATTTTTATTTTTTTTTAAACAAAAAGAAAAAACTATTAGTTCTACAAATTTTTTCAATTTAATATTATATATTGGTCTTAGGATTTTGAAAGATGCTGTTTTACTCAAGCGGCTTACAAGTTCAGTATGTGAACAAGTTTAGTCAACTTTTTGCTAATAACCGATTATCTTGTAGCATCATAAAGTCGACTATATGAGGTACAGTATCCGCATCTCTGGAGCAGGAAATTGAAAATGCAGGAACCGGATACAAAAGTGTACAATATTCCTGTCTGTTGTTTAAGGGATTTAAAGCCATTCGTGAAAGGCAATCTATGAATTGCCGTCTACTTTTTGACTCTAAAGTTCCACTTACATTCTTATCTTTCGCAATACGTAATTAAAGATAAATTCGTTTCGAATAACCGGTTAAAAATTGCAAGGAACCAAACCAGACACGTATAAATAAAGTATAAATGACCGTCTATAATATATACGGTCATTTTGGCTTTATCTGTCTGAATAAATATTTTAGTAATCACATCAGTGATCTGCAAAAATGTTAATGGTTAATGGGATATTATACCGCAACACTGTCGATATTACACTTCGATAACTATCCTTACTGCAAAAAACCTATCCATAATACTAATTCTAAATAGTTGGAAAAAACAAAAATAAAAATTTTGGAAGCTAGCTAATTAACCGCAAAACTAATCACCCTAAATCGGTAAATGACATTTGCCTGAAACAAAATCGAATCATCAGCGAGCAGATTATTATTTAAACGTGAAAAAAGTTGCTGGGTATTTTCGAACGAACGACGAGATTCGGACTGATGCCGCACGATAGCGGATCCGGAATATCATCGAGGTAATGAAATCGCGTTTCGGACGCCGCAAACTAGCCATACTAATGAGGGCGGTTTGTGCGTGGGCGCCCTTTCGCCTCGCCCCGACAAGACGACTTACGCCCAGCGGAAGAGCAAACAGGGCTCCACACGACCCAGGTTCTTGGCGTGGCTCCTACCCACCTCGACGCAACGAGTAGTAAAACTACTCGAGTAGGCGCTCAACCAGTTAATTATAGGATTAATCTGTAAACTGGATTGTGTATCCGGTGATCAACCTCGCTCACGCGTTCAAATGCACCTCGGCGTTCGTTCTTTCGTTCGTGCGAGTTGAGTGAGCAGGTAGAAGCCTACCTACATACATTTATAAGTAGGTAACAGCTTCTCCTGGGATGCGACTCGCGTGCCGCCGCCTCGTCTTATCGCGTCTGGTAATCTTTCCGCGATCCAAACGCGTATCATCGCATTCATCTCTGATATATATTCGTGAACGAGTTATATTCAGAACCGGCCGCTGCGGATATTCGCCGCGGAATCAATCGAATCCTGAGACGCCGGAGCGCTTCGCTCAAATCGGGCCCAGTTCATCCTCTTTGAATTATTCATACAGCCTCCGGGTGGGGTGGATTCGGACACGGAGATCGGCATGTGTGTCTGTATGACTTCTCGAATTCAATGTTGACACAGGACTTTGCTCGATGGTCTCTGCTCGGTCCTGATAACTACCAGCGATGGTCTTGCCACCGGGTCACTGATAACCATCGGGGCTTTGACGGACTTGGACGAGAGACCTTGAATATTTAGCGTGGGCATTTTCAACTGACGAATACATTTTCGACTAGTTTTTATACGATTTTCGGGAAGATCGAGGGTATCTTCTTGATATGCACTTAAATTTTGTCTGGTTTGGGTAGATTACCTTAGGTTACATTGCGGTGGAAGTATGAAAGAAATTCAGCACCGGCCAGAGTCCAGATAAAGATATGAAAATGTCAAAAGATCGTTGCGGTGTAATTTGGATTGTACAAGTCGTAACTAATCTTTGATCTTACCGCTGAAAGTCGTCTGGATTAATTTATCTCTACACCAAGTAGCAGCAATATACAGGGTGGGCCAAGAAAAACGGCAACGATTTGAAACACGAGTAAAATGCGAAAAATTTTATTCCAGAAATTAGAAGAATGAACCTTTCAGACTAAGAAGTTAGTTTGAAATGAGTCCTGGAAAATCGGGAAATATCAGGAAATTTGATATTTAATGGACGTTTGACACCCTCACTCTGTACATTGTACTTGTGAGGGATGTATTCCGTAATTTACTATGCGCTTATACGTGATATCAAATTAACCATAACTCCATCGAGAATACCGATTTCCACGAACTTACCTAGAATCTGTAGATCATGCAGCGATCGTGCAGTTGGTTCCCATCTGGAACATATGGTGTACAGGTGTAATTAGTTTAGCTGAAGTGCGTAATCTGATTCCGTCAACTCGGATACTCCGACGATATCCTTACAAGTTCCCGATGTATCCCAGTAACGACAAGACTCCTCAACGTCAAGTAACCACCTTAACAGCTGTTTTCCTTCACCGATTGTTGGTTATGCAAGAACCTGGTGCCGACACCGTAATACGCGAGCCAGTCATCGCTCGACGCTTTCTTTGCTCGCTGCTCGCTCTTTCATTGTTTCCATCTCTACACTCTATTCGCGTTTCTGCAGCTCACGTCACGGCGCTGACGTTACGGTCGGCATTCCCGGTGCAAAGCGGTTTTTCACTCGGGCAGTTTGTCACGGAAACAAAAGGTGCACAGCAGAATTCACTTGACGTTATTATCGCTTAATGCAGGTCGAATGCGACGCGGTGATGTCAAAATTCTTTAGCTATATTCTAAAATCCGAATAGTCGACAAGTTGTTTTAACCCTTATGTTAGTAACCAACTTTACCGACGTCTTTTAGCAACCGGGTACCCGGGTACCCACAATTCTGAGTATTAAAAATTTTGTTTCTTTTATTAAAAAATTTTTTTCCAAAATATTTTTTTCTTGCAATATTAATAGTAAGTGACAATGTAAACAAAAAAAAAATAATAACAACGTAGAGTTGTGAATGACATCTGAAACGTATTTGGGGCACTCCAGGTAGTCGGCCGGTTTTTATTGTTCGGAGCCGAGCAGATGCCGTTGGAGAGAGAGAAAAACTCAAGGTTATTTCTTCGTTTTCTATCGCGCACTAGATTCGAGCATTTTTTAGTACGCAACAGATTTTTGGTGAAGTCAGACGTGTTTTATTTATGGTGTTCTCTTCACAGTGAAAAATAAAGTTATGGAACAACTATCGAGAGCTGAATATGCTAGGTAAATAAACGTTACATATATTTAACATTTGTAAATATTTTAATTACAATTTTGTGTAATAAAATTATTTACGACTTATATCATATAATATTTAATTTATTAGATTAAGTGCAACCGAAAGAAATGAATATTTGAAAAAACTACTTGGAGAACATGACAGAGATTCGAGCGGGGTTTCTGACAGTGATGACGAAGACTGGATTCCAGCAAATATAGCTAGACGTCAAATTTTAAATCAAAAAGCTAATTCAGGGCATGACGAATCAGAAGATTCTGAAGATACAGGAGAAATCGCTGAAGGGAATTCAGCAGTAGAAGAAGAGGTTGAGAATAGCGAGAGTGAGGATGACGACAATGAAGTAGAAACTGCTGAGCCTGAAGGTAATAAAATATTCGTTTTTAACAATGATTGGAATACTAATTTTTTTTCTTAAATAATTAATTTATGTTGTTATTATTATTTTAGGACGAGCTCAAGAACCATCTGAAAGTTTTATTGCGAAAGATAAGACAGTGTGGAACAAAACTCCACCAACTCAGCATCAGACCGCAGCTCATAATGTTGTACGCCAGCGGAGTGGGCCTCATCGCAGTACGGAAACGTTGTCAATTAGTGAGACTTTCAAAAAAATGTTTACTCACGAAATGGTTGATATAATCGTCCGTCACACTAACAAGAAAGCTGAAACCATTTTCCAAGAATATAACGCTGACCATCCAAACTCACAGCATCAATGGAAGCCCGTTACAATACCCGAAATTTATTCGTTCTTCGGTATCTTGATTTGTGCTGGCGCAAATAATTCAAATACAGACCATACTTTTGACATGTGGCACTCCAATTCTTATCCACTGTATCGCGCGACGATGGGATTGGCGAGATTCCATAATATTCTGCGTTTTTTGAGATTCGATGACAGTAATACTCGAAGTGAACGTAAAAAAAAAGACAAGGCAGCTCCAATTCGTGATGTGTGGACAATGTTGAATTCCAATTTAGCTCAGATGTACAAACCAACCGCAAACTTGACGATTGATGAACAACTATATCCATACCGTGGCCGTACTGGGTTTACTCAATATATACCATCGAAACCAGCTAAATATGGTATAAAGATCTGGTGGATTTGTGATGCAGAGAACGCATATCCTTTGAAAGGGATTATGTACACTGGTAAAACAGATAACACTCGAGAAAAGAATCAGGGTGAAAGAGTAGTGAAAGAATTGGCGGCTCCGTACCGAGGTAGTGGTAGAAATATCTGCATGGATAACTTCTTTACTACTCTGCCAGTTGCTAAACATTTGTTATCGTGGAATATGACTGTTGTTGGCACGGTAAAAAAAAATAAACCTTACATCCCTAGTGTTATGGGAGCAAATAAGACACGGGAGCAGTATTCGACAGTTTTTGGATTTCACGAAAAGGTTACCATGTGTTCTTACGTTCCTAAAAAAAATAAAGCTGTCATTCTGATGTCTACAATGCATTCAGATGCATCAGTTGGTGATGACGCTAAAAAAAAACCAGAAATAATAAATTTTTTTAATAAATATAAAGCTGGCGTCGACACAATGGACCAAATGTTGCGGAGATACACCAGCCAACGACGATCTTCGAGATGGCCAATGGCAATGTTTTTCAACATGCTAGACATTTCTTCACTTGCGGCATATATAATTTATTATGAAAATAATAAAATGATTGCCAAAAAAACGACAGAACGTCGTCAATTTATGCGTAAGCTAAGTGAAGAACTAGCATTGCCGATGATTGAACATCGTACCGCAAATCCACAAATAATGCGCCATTTCTCAACAAAGATTGCCATTCAAAGTATTTTAGGCCAAGCACTGACAGAAACAGTCGTGGTAAATCCTGGTCCAGAGACTCCAAAAGATAAAACCGGAAGGAAAATGGTTACAGGATCTTGCCATGTCTGCAATGCTTTGCCAATAAGAAGACGGCGAAAGACACGTAAGGCTTGTGCCAATTGTCACCAACCTGTATGTGACGAGCACTCAGTTAATCGTGTACAATGCCTTCAATGTCATTAATTATAAAAAAAATGTAATATTTTTTAATAAAATTTAGTTGCATGCATTTATAGAAATTAAATTCAATTTATTTCCTATGCTTTCCACTGTGGGTACCCGGGTACCCGGTTGCTAATGGGGCGATGGCTGGAGTTTAAGCTTATTTAAAAAAAATAAATAAAAAATAAATCAATTAAATGAACTCACAACTAGATTTCTTTCAAGTTAAATAACGACGATTTGAGAGCTTAAAATGAAATATTGAACTTTCTTTAAGCTATTCACACAGATACACCGCGGTGGGTACCCGGGTACCCGGTTACTAACATAAGGGTTAAAGTGAAACGCAAAATGTAACCTGCGTTGGTAAAAAAGAAAAATTCGATTTTGTGGAAAGCCACAGGTTTCTTTGTCAATTCGGTTTGCGATATCGTCTCCTGATAAGAAATAGCGTGCGTATGAATGAATATATATATGTATATCAAGCAGCCATTTATCACTGTCGCTGAATGATATTATTCGGGCACACTCTGCCTTTTGAATAATGCAGTGTGGACAAAATATATACATGTATACACGGTTACGAGATTTTTCCTCCCTTGGCATGGAATATCGCGATGCTTTACAGTACAGCCTACGGTTCGATTTGTCAAATGTTTTCAATTACACATACGTAGTCGTGTTCGGGAAAATCTGTGACCTACATTCAAGTCTGCATAATTTATAGGAAAGGAAAGATTAATTTTTTCGGTAAACCAAAAAGAAACACGAAACACAATTGTAACCGCTTGATTGGTAATTTATTGTATATCAGACAAACCAGTGATTCTGTTTACGAAATGGCGACTCACTTGGATTCCACAATTATAATCGTTGGCTAATTCTTTACAAAAACAGGTATATTTACAGCCTATTTTGACATTTCTTACTCCGCGATTGAAAGCTTTCACGTAGCGTTGCATTGATACTAGCGATAAAAGGATACCAACGAGAACTTGTTCTGTTAAGAAACAGATGAACTCGTCATTTTTATCATCATTGAAAATAGTAAATAGCATAAACTCAAACGTGCACTGCAGTCCTACAGGTCAGATGTACTGTTATTTTTTTCCAATAACTGGGAAGGAAAATTTGATTTCAGAATCGCCGAAGATGCCACTGTGCGTAAAATTGAGTTATTCGAAAGTGCGCGTGCGTCAAAGGAAGCTCTAGTGTGAAAAATATAGAATTTCAGATGTGCGCATGCGCCAACGTTGCTTTACCGCACTTCGGAAATGGTACACCTTACGCACGCTCTACAGGATTCGAAAATAGAGCTTTTCAAACAGGTGTTGAAAAGAAATGTTTTAAGGTCATTCGGTTAGAACTCAATTCCTCTAAAGCTCAAATAACTTATTTTCGGTTTTCATACGTGAAACTATTTTCGGAGGAAAGGCCCTCACTAATTCACGTAAAGGGCTATTCAAGTATCAGCTAACGTTCAGAGAATCATTGTCAAATGTTACCCGAAAGTAGTAGGCATTCCAAGCAAGCATTAGCTAACATAGGAAATTCGAAGTGCGTGCTCAAAGTGCACTTTTCTGCCTGCTGGATAAAAATTAGAAAATTTCTTCAAGAGGATGTGTTATAAATGCATGAATTGCTAAAAAATAATATCTTAGCAAATATAATGTTTATTGCATGCATTTAAGAAAAAAGACACTGTATAATGTATTTAATACTCAACGAATAATGAATTTATGTATTGAAAAACATGTTAATGTGTATTAACAATGAATAATAGTTAATATTTAATAAAGTAGGAATAAATTGAACAGGATGTGACTATAAATGGCACATGTACGTGTTATTCTCAGGTAATGAATCGATTTGCCAATAAAATTTTTCAAAAAGCGTTAGCTAACGTTAAAAAACATTAGTGGGCACAATCAGCAAACGTTACTAATCGTTATCACTAGGAGTAGGATGCAAAAATTTTTAAACAATGTGTTAGCTAATACTTGAATGGCCCTTGATAAAATGATATTTCCCCACTAGTTCTCGAATGTTACACAAGTGAAGAGTATCGCATTTAGCGGATCAGACCTTGGTAATTATTAATGGTGGAATTAGGCAGATTATTTCTCCAATAGCCTGCATTGTATGTTTTTTTTTTTTCATATTCATACGTGATTAGTTTTAGTACAGTTCTGCATTTCACATTTAGCCAGTAAATCGCTCAATTATTTGGCATTGTTACGCTATTAGTTACAAGTTAGCTATGAATTTATAAGTCTCATTACTTCTTTGATTTTTTGTTGGGATTTTTTCTCGTTCGTTGACTCCATGTTTTTCTTTGATTAAAAAATTTTACACCTTCTTATAAGTAAAAGTTCGAAACTAGTTTCTCATTTTTTGTCGCTACGCGAACATTTGACTCATCGTCATACGTTTCGGTCAATTTCTTGCAATCACGGTTGTTAATTAACATTCCACCTAAGTAAACCAACAAATTCAAAGTTCCCTACAACGTCATTCACGTACGCGGCAGAAAATCGTACTGTCAATACGGACAAAAACTTTGTATGGTCCATGTACGAGGATATTATTATATGCTGCTCGTGTAGTCGGCACTCTGTATATTCACGACCTCAAACCTGCATCCCATGTTCATTTAACGCAGTCTGTATTAGGCAATGCCGGTCGCGTGTGCGCCGGAGAGCGATTGATTCCACACTTGATGCAAAACGACACGTTTTCATGACTTGCCACAGGTTAATGTGATGAATAATGGACATCGCCGGCCATTAATCAGTCCGCCCCGCTTTTTGCCTGCAAACAAGCGCGCCCCTACCGATTGCCGTTGATACGTCACTTTCAGATTACACGATTTACACGCATTTCGCGAGCATTTCACGCGCATGCCCGAGTCTCTGAAAGTATTCATTCGTACGCTCTTGCTCGCTGTACGTAATTTCTGCTGTGACGAACGGACTGCGATTAGGAATGAACCTTCGAATCATTTCTAAACCCATGTCTCTTTCACAACGCCCCGTATCATAGGTAGTATGTTTTCCGACAACTCAATGCCGTCCTCATGACGAATGATATTATTGTAGGTACACTCGAAAACAAAAAAAACCCTTGACTGATGTATGTACGAAAGACTTCCGTCAACTGCTAAGCGACTACATAACGATATTATGAAAATGCAAATGAAGGTTGAATTGAGCTGTTGAAATATCAGCATGGTAACGTCGATTAGATTCAGGCAAAAATCGCTATTTCCTGATCAATCTGCCAAATGATTTTCTTGTATTTGGACTCAACTAGCGAAAGAAGTGTCAGCTTCGTCATACTTATTGATCGAGTCTTCTTATTGTCGGTGAACTGAAATTTTGCAGGATAAATAGTTCCACGTCACTCCGTCGGAAGTAACCGGGTACTTTCTGCGGTGGAAGTAGCTGAAAACTATTCGAAAAGCTTCAGCACTAGTCGGTGAGACGACGGGAGACGTTTACTCACTGTCAGAACTTCCGTAGGCAAAGTTTTGTTCAACTTTGGAGAGAGAGAGTGTTCATGATTGTGCTGAAGAATGAAACGAGTCGTCATCAATGGATCTGTAAGAAAGAGAAGAAAAAAAAAAAAAAAAAATGGAAGTCTTTCTGAAAACTGGCAACTACGCCGATGGCTACGGTTTCATTTTCGTTTTTCAACGAAATATAAACAATGGGTTTGTATAACTATGTATTGGCGGTTCCACACAACCGTAAGAACAACAGCTCTTCGGTATCGATTGAGATGAAGAGAGCTTGCACGCATGACTCGTTTGTAATAAAATTAATGGAGCGTAGCTAACCTCGTGAGGACATTCTCCTTGCTTTCATTTACCTCTGTAACTTCTGCTTGAGCAATTCCACGCTTCAATTTCCACACATGCAACTATGCCCGCCTCCGAGGTCTTTGTTACTTAGTCTACTGCTGCCGCGTCTCTGCGTTGGCTATTTTCGTTCTAATGCCGATGTGGAGTTAGAGATATTCAGATTATTTATAATTTTCCCGCGATTTTTTACGCGCCATCTCATTGAAATATGCGTAGCATTCCACTGAAGCAGAGGTTGGTAATTGAAAATAAAACGTTCTGATCATAGTCATTAAGTAGACACTTTTTTACTAACGTAGTAAAAACAGATTTTCAATGTTTTAGATCACGGCGATCTTCCGTTCTATGTTATAAGTTAAAGATCCTACGAATAATTTCTAATATGATTAAGTACTGCTGCAATCCTGTCAGCCGCTAGATCGATAGTCCAATTTACTAAATCGAAAAGTCGCGGTGAAAAAAACTGGAGTAACATCAGCGAAGAAAAAAAAAAAAAAGATAAAAAACGTGGCAGTCCCTCCAGTAAGAATTGCTTACAACAGAAATTTTGTCGCGTGAATTTTTCTGAGGATAATAAACGTATGTCGTCATCCGCGTGATACTGGTCGCACTATAAATTTTACAATATTTTTTTTTCTCTTCAACAATTCTGTGAAACAATCAACTTTTATGTTGGGCATGCAGCGGTGCCTAATATAAGATATAAAAAACAGTTCGAGTTCTAATCGCATGTGTTTTTATGGCTTGTTACACGGCGGATAATTATGATTCACTCACCATGCTCGTGAACAACGACATTATTTTCAAATGAACCGTGCACCAAACGACGAATCGAGACACTGACGGATCTGCCAAGTACCTCGCATTTAATTTCTATTTATAATTGGTCGAAGCGTTGACTTGTCCCGACGGCTCGACAATACCGTATAAATCAGGTTTCTTCATCTCATTTTATCACCTCTAATCAGTTTTTTCATATTAACACTAGGACGGTAACGGGGGTTGAAAAAACACCCAACGTGAATTTAATGTTTCCGCTACAAGAGAACAGTTTACGTTTTCGACTTGAGACACCGACCATAATTCACACTTTTTTGAAACTTACGTAAAAAGTTTTTTGACCCACGTGATTCTTTATTCAAAAAATGAAGAAAATGATACTCCATAGGACCCTTAACGATATGATGTACCCGAGAGATGGAATTTACGAGATTGGGGGATTCTTTCACCCCCGTTACTAAAATAGGTAAAAAAAAAATAAAAAAATATATAACTTTGCCGTTCTAGGGTTGATTTTAGCCGGTTATCTTATCGCATTTCTACATATCGATGTTATTCCTGCAACCCAATTATTCGCTACAGGTTTTTCAAAGCTTGTACTCGTTTGCGACGAGGCATACCTGAATTAATCGAAAAATAGGGCGAGAGAATTCAACCTGCGATTGAAAATTAGCACACATGTATTGTAAATGGGCAGAAAGCCGCTCGAACAGTATCGCCACCAATAGCCAGGTGGGAGTTAGCGCCCCCCTCTCTATACGCGGCGTTCTACATAAACGGACACGTACATTTATAACGTGTGTACTCATTGGATGTTCACGGCCAACGAGTCGCGGCGAGTCTTCGTCGCTGGCAAAGGTAATTGCTTTACCTACTTTATTAGGCCATACAATGACACGCGTACCGACGTCCGGATGAATTGCTCCCGCGTGAGCCGTCTGCATTATTCAAACCTACTAACATTAATTATGTACCGTGTCATAAATGCCGACTCCGCGAGGCGTTTTGCACGGATGCCTCCTTCGAAACATTGGTCAAATTTCGCGTCTTCACTTTTCGATCATTTATTCATTCACCTGGCATGTATGTTCATCGTGACATCGTTGCAGACACACGTATTGGTATGTAATTTAGAGACTATGAAAATTTTACGCGAATCTAATCGCACTGTTATATTGCAGAAAACTCTGTCAATGTACGTAAGAGCCTGGAACACAACGGTTGTCTCACAATTGGACGCGTGAAAAATATAATACACCGACTATGTGGTCATTTTGAAAATTTCTGTGTATGGAAATGATGCTTTCTATAGTAAGAAAGTTTTGCTCGAGCCTCCGATAGATTTACTCGAGTGATTTCCGTCTTTCGTTTCACAATCAGTCTGCTGCAAATCTAGAAGCAGGGTCTTGTACATTTGAAACGAAGTGGTATTCACTCATAGATTGAGCGATAAGCAATTTCAAGGGATTCCAAGCAACTTGAGAGTGACTGCTTTCCAAAGTAGTTTACGATTTCAAGAAGTAAATAAATGTACGATATTATGCGATTTCAATAGATTTTACGTGATTTTAATCGATTACGCGTGATTTCAAATAATTTCACGCGATTTCACGGAATTATCCGTGATTTCAAGCGACTTTACAGTGACTGTTTTCAAAAGTAGTTTGCGATTTCAACAAGCGAACACGCCCTTGATTTCAAAGCAATCATATTACAAAGCAGCTTGATTTTTCTGCCACACCATCAGGAACGATTCATTTCTGTTGCAATTACCACCCGTAATAGACTACAATCTAAATCGTAACTTGAACGTTACAACCATTTTGGAAATTTTTCATTTCTGTAATCCGAACTCGTTCGTTAGCAATCGGTATAGATTTGCAAGTTTTGGGTTACAGGTGTCGAAATTTTCCGAAACCAGATGCCGAGTGTCAAAAATAATAGCATTACTGTGCATCATTATGACTATGGCTATCACACAAAAGAAGGTGAATTTGGTTTCATCTCTGTGCGCAGTTCGTTCGACGTTCAGTGTTCAGTTACTAGTAATTGTAAGGATAATTGGTGGGCTAGTTCTCATTCTCAATGGTCGTGTCTGCCGTGATCCTTTCGCAATAATTCATCCCGTTTATGTCTATACTTGAGCTCGCCTGGCCGTGGTTGCGCAAAAATACATGCTTCTCTGGGCGCAGAGTCGACCGTTTGAGTTTCTAACCATTGTTGGTCTGGTAGGACGCTGCTATTTAAACTCCAAAACCCGATTGAAGAGAGATAAGATCGCTAGTTGTCCGTAACCGAGTGACGTCGTGATGAAATCCCTTTGTGATATACCAACTCGATCAATTGGATGAAGCCCGCAATCACCGCCCCACGAGTTCCATGCATTACAATGAGCGCCCAAACTCGCACTGTGCGTTTCAACCTTAACCTTAGCCTCGATCTCAATTACCGTTATCCTGATTTTAAAGTTGAATAAAATCATTGCGGAAGCCTTCCGCTATCAGGCGTATCATGATATTCAGCAGCAAGAAAAGCAGACAGCCGAAGTCGAGCTTATTGTGCTGTTTTCTCTCAGTTCCTCAAACTCAATCAAATGAACGAAAATCGGAAAGGCCTATCTAACGCTGAGCTTTTACCCGTCTTGGTAGAAGTCTTCTTTACCATCTCTCTCTCTCTCTTCCTATGAAATATCATTCTCTCGTACGAAAATTCTGTTGGAGCTGTGACGAAGGACTATTTAAGTAGCACAATTATATTGAGGGACTCAAATCTGAGAACGTATTGAAATCAGAATATATAAATTACAATAGTTCACATGGCCGATCATGGGCAAACATATGACTAAAGCCTTGATAAAACTTTAAGGAATTTGCTATTATCATGATTAAAAAAAAGCTTACTTATTACTCAGTAGTCTGTATATTGATTAAAATTGTACCCTTCCGAAATATTATCATGTCGAAGTTAGTAAAGTCATCGTAACGATTCATGCTGAGGAAAAACCATTATTTCTTCATTTTGGAACTTTTTGAAATTCCGCAAACCGTAATAAAACAAAACATCATCTAATCATATTTGGAAATCTTTGTTCCTTCAAAATCATTGTAAAAATAAAAAAATAGGCATTTTTCTCAATGTTTCGTTACGGTAACGTTACTAACTTCAACTTCGTGAAATATTACTACTGAGCTTGAGAGTCCCCGCGTATTTCCATCTTGATATCTCTCAGGAATCGATTTTGCTACTTTTGGTCGTACCGATAAGAGTGTGAACTTGACAGAAGTTATTATTTTTGCGAAAGTTCATTTGACACCTAATAAGTTACGTTAGGGATGTATAATTGTGTATTGGAAATAAGATTATTTAGATGAAAAAAATATATTCGCATTGCTAATTGTTGTGTTAGTTCATATTGAATAAGTAGCCTGGTTACTATTGAAACAACATTTATTGACTGGTAGTGCGTTACATATAGATATCTCGTTTGCTCTAACTTTTCGTCATCTCGCAGACCGGTCACGCATAAACGCCTTGAGGCGACGTTGCAACACAATTTGAGAACCGCACACTAACCAAAAAACAATCCATTGCTACCATAGCAAGTATATTGTTTTTCTTAAAGGCTGTGAAAAATCGTCATATCCAAGAAAATTCACAAGTCGTTTTAAAAGAAATTTCACCTCAGTTGAATCCATCTTTTCTTTTACTCTGGAATCCACAATTGATTTCGATCATCGCCTAAACCTTCTTCGTACCTTTCCGAAAGAATTTTCACACTACGTGTTTTTTTCAGTACAAAAAAAGTAATGCAGCAGATTCCACGCAAAGTTTGTTTATACAGGGTTGCTCTGTGTAACAATAAAACAACGCAGAGTCACCAAGGTTCGAGACATGCCCAGTTGGCTGCCTATAACCGGTTCATGCGATTCTTGTCATACAAATTTCCACGTCGAAATGTCGTACTAATGCCATCGGTCAACGGTAGCAGCAACAGCAGCCAGAAGCCGGCAGCGTACGCTCTCTGGCCCTTTGATTTATCGGGACTTTTCAATCAGCTCTCTCTCCCCCTCCTCCCCCTCATTGATTTACGGCACGTAATTATAGCGCTGATCACTTACGAGCGGTAATAACGAACCGCCATCCATACGTAGAGCACAAACCCAGGCGTTAATAATTAAATCCGATCGAGTCGTCCTACATACACAATACACGTGGTGTACTCCAGGAATATCGAGGTGAGCGTCTACCTGGGAGGGGCGGCACGTTATTCGAGGACAAAACTGCCCCTTGGGCTATCGGCTGCGCCTTGCGTACTTCAAATAAACCTGCTCATAAGCGTGCATGTCTGTGTTCGCTCGTACAGCAACAACGACTGCAATTTTGATGTGACTACCGAGTCAGGAAGCCTGAAAAGAAAGTACCTAAGTATACCTGCGGGGTATGGCAGTTGTACCGTTATATTTCTAGATTATTGGCGTACGAGCAAGGTAAACCTAGACGAAGGTGAATCCTCGTTCGCAAATTGATCGTCAAGATGGCAACGATTCATTAAACCGTGCAAGTTTAATCAATTCACCGCTACTTTCACGCCTCCTCCGTGTATGCAGAGAAGTATGTTCGTTGAACGAACGATGAACGCGTTGACTCAGCTTGTTCGATACTGTGTGTTACCCTGAAAATGTAGTGGGATTAATATGTCGCGATAAAGTTCGTTGTACCAGTATTTCATTAATGCCAATAACCTGACACTCGGCGTTTTTACTACTCTGGAAACACGTTTTTCCCCTTCGGGTACCTTAGCTTGAATCTTAAGAGCAGCTTATCAAAGTTCACGGATATCTTACCACCGGCGTAACTGAGACGGCTCCAAGGTGTTTTGCACGCTCAATCCGTACTCTCGAGTCACACTTTTGCGAGTTTGCGGGAGCAGCTGGCTGCGAGACAGGCACTACAGGGATACAGGTTCACTGAGAAGCAGTGGACGTGTATCTGGTCTCTCGTATATTATACTAAAGGTAGTAACTACGGTACTGGCGTACAACGATCTGCCGCCTACAACGACACGCGAATGGAATTTCAATCACGTGCCTCTGACTCTTGAAACTTTCTAATAGATCGAAGGTGGGTAAGGGGAGGTCTGTAGTAGATGCTTAACGAAAAATCTATCGCAAAGCCAACAACCAAGTTGAATTACCAGCCTGTCCACAGCGCTATCGGAAACGTTGATCAAACGCAAGATACTCTTGATGATGATACACTCGCGGAAAAAATTAAAACCCCCTCCCGTTGTTGACCGAAATATGTTCAACTTTGAAACGCTGCGCGCTGTAACTTTGCGTAAGATTCAGATTAAAAAGCTGAGGCAAAAACGATGTTGAAGCTGAAAATTTTGGTTTCGAGCTCCATTTTTCAGATTCAGTTTATATTTTGCTCGATATTTAAGTCGCAATTCAAGAAAACTGTTGACTTCCACTAACGTGTACTCTTCAGAGGGTTGCTCTAATCAAGAACATATCCCTTAAATGTGTTATCTAGCATAGCGGTGCTGGCATTGATTCGGTAACTGAGCAACGATTATCATCACGTAATTATATTGTATCGGGGAAAATTTGAGAATGCATAAATGCAGCTTTCTAGACCACGCTACTTTATACAAATACACGCGATTTCGCAATGGATACACAGCTTGCGAACGCTAGTGGCGTTATTGAAAGTCATTGTTTCTTGCAACCTATGACCTTCCCGCGTTGCATGCTGCTTCCGCTTCAGTTGTTAGTCAAATGCTCGCTGAGAATTTATATTGCCAGCTTGCAACTCGTATCGTGTCCTTGAAACAGTCCATGAATGAACCAACTGTCCACCATGGGTTGAAAAGTGTATTTTATATGGAAATAACGTAATCATCACGACAGTGTCTTTCATAATCCGTACCTACTTCATTTGATTTAATGAATTCGTGAGGCACTCCAATGTACACGTGTGGACATTAATTCAGAAACGACTAATTTTTCAGCCTAATCTGCGTTACCAACGTAATCGACTCGGTCGAAAAACTAGTCGTCTCTGAATCAATGTTCACCATGTGTATATCATTTGTCCTTGAATAGTTTTCGTTTCGAGAGAACAAGGGACGCCCTTGGATAAATAAAATGATCTTGACAAAATTGTCGGTCGTGTAATAGTACCAACCAAAGATTACGTAATACTTTTGGTAAAATATGTACAGGTTTCTTTGTATACAATAATTCCGGTACAGAAAATGAAAATACTACCATCCACGGTCTGACATAATTGTAGATTAGGCACGCTATGGGCATATATTACATGGTTCTGGACGCAAACTCCGTAGCGTCACAGAGCTCACTCGGGTCTCGACCTCTTCCGTAATTGCTAGTGTAGCTAGAATATCAAAAACCTCAAGACCACGACAACCGACGACAAATGTAACAAGTAATAATGCATAACGCACTCACAGGACGAGCTGTTACACAATTATAGAGAGACTGCCGCGATACTTCGGAGGTCTGTTGTTACATTTCTTTAATAACTTTTTGGTATTTTTTTCCGTACTCTTAGTTCAGTCAAAAGACAAGCAGCACAGTCTTATCCGATCTCTCGATCTGGTTTGGAGACTAGAATCGGCTCGACGAATTCAAAAGACTTGAAACGAGTTGAAGTCAACTCATATGACTTCACGTTCTAATCTTACTTTACTGTATTTAGCTTCGTGAGAACTCAAGTTAATAGTGCAATACTAAAATTCGTGTTCTCAATGTCACTACAAATTCCTTTGTTCATGACGTTTGTTCAATGAAATTTTTTCATACAACGTAGCACGCGTTTTCATTGGATATAATCCAGTTCTCAGAACGTAACAGGTACCTAAGCGGTGAAAGGGAATGGCTCCATCTATTTTATTCACATTCATATATTGTATACACGGAACACACATTCTTACACTATCGTCTGAAACCTCGTATCGAGTTGGCACAAGTTTACAAACTGTTGAAGTCACCTGACATGAACAGGTCTGTTTCGCAATGAAAAACGGAAGTGACCGAAAATCTGTGGGGCTTTAAGTTAGCTCGACTGTGACCTTAATTTTCATTTCTTATTGCGTAGCGAAACATCACGATGATCTTTCGTCGTCATTTTTGAACCCACATAGTGTTCTACTACATACAGCAGATTATTTCCTAAACCGAACGAAACATACAGGGAATTACTCTATACGCGGATGAAGTAAATGTTGTTCCGTTTCAATTACTGGGCTATCTTCAGCAAGAATCTTGCTGCATTATTCATGATTATTTAGTGACCCTAAAACTTGTTAATGCCTACTTACGTATTCAAACACCGCTCGGTGGTGTTAGTTGGACAAACCGAGAGTCGGCGCGTCGAGTTCTGAGCCCTCTATTCCTGGCAATGCACATTTACGCCTTACTCGTGTTCCTCGCCTCTTCTTACCACGCTCCATGTGCTTAGTTCAGGTGGTATTTACAAGTAACGTGTACACATACGCGTGATGTGTTGGTCGATTTTAATGGTCAATCTAGAAACCCTCGTATTTTCATAGTTTTCTCACCTTTTTTCACTCATTCTTAGCGCTTCGTGATTGTTTTTTTCAAGTTTCGAGCCTCGCTCACGCTTGGAAATTACGCTAACCCTAAGCGTTGTACGCTACCAAAGTTTATGACTATGAGATAACCGCGTTGATGTAGTGAGATTTGCAGTCTAATACAGAACCGACAAGTTTCGCGTGAGAAACTTACCCTACATGCAGGCTTCAGCTCATCGTCGATCGACATTCCTGATTACTCTTAATTTTTATTCAGGCAGCACGAATGTTTTGGAAATCTAATCTGCTGTCTACATCACTGTAAACTAGTTCGATCTAGACGTATTTCGTGTGTAAAAAATAGGCTCCTGGATAACAGTATTTGATCGAAAACAGTCCAATCAATTAACCTTAAGAAACAAGTGCATTTGTGTATCTCCTACTACATACTTGATCAAATTTTTGTTATACTCAGATATATTGCCTTGAAAAAACGTTTTTCGTCAAACGTTTATCATTGAGGCACGCGTAGATTCTCGCGTTCTAAGTCATGACAACGATCCTTTTTTCCTCTGAAATGGTTTACAGTTCACAATCGCATCTTATAGGCGTATATCTATCGCATATATCCCTCACGTGATTGTGTCAAACGCCGTAAATTTTTGTTCTCGCATTAAAAAGTAATGGGACGTTACAGAGAAGCACGTGGAATGCCAGATGATGACGGATCCCGTTAAACGCTCGCCCATAACAATCAAGAGGAGAAATTGAATACTTCCGTTTTGTTCGTGGAGCCTTTTTAAGCGTTTGTTTCTTGGCACAGAGTTGTGCGTTCGTATCATAATCGTGGAATATAGGAAGGAGGCTTGCGCATGTTCACACTGATGGACTCGAATCTATGGTGAACAAAGTTGAAGTTGGTAACGTTACTGTAACAATGCATGTTTAGGAAACATCGTTACTTGGCAACTTCAGGATTATCCGAAATTTAGTAAACCGTAATAAACAAAACATACTCAAAATTTTGAAAGCCAACTTCCTGAAAGTCGTTCTAAAATTTGACAACAATGAACTTTTCTTTGACGGTTCGTTATGTTAACGTCACTAACTTCACCCTCTTTCGCATCTGCGTTGAGCAGCTCGTGGATCTGTAAATTCTTCAGTCGGTGTGTCGTTGCGCGGATCCACGCTTTGAAGACTCCCAAGCTCCTTAAAAAGCTCTAGAGTCTTTCCTCCCTTTCACAAGCCTATCCATTCGGCCAACCATCGCTTCACTCATCCCCTAGTTTTGCACACGTAGCTCGCAAAGTGACGGCAAGGCCGACTTGCCCGGGACTCTGTGTCTGACGTCTTCTCGTTCAATATTCCTGGAGAAGGGATCCAGTGCGTTGACCTATTGTGCGAGGCAGCTGCCAACCCAATTGACACAAATAGACGTAACCTATAATGAAACTCTAGATGGTACCGCGTGCTTTTGATGCCGTCAACAGTCTCGGTGGAAGTTTAGAGGTAGTTTAGCAACTCCGGTGAACACAGTGTTCCACTTTTATCACACCAAAGAAATTACCGCCGGTGCAGTGTTCGCGTTCGCAGCATGAGAATATTCAGTCTGAGTTTACGATCATCCACCAGCTATTGAGATTCTCACAGTTTTACTTAGTCATGGGCGATGCTGTTCACTGAAATCGTGATTAGTTTGATATCATGCACATGTCCAGGAACTCCTACTTTTAAAAGGAAAACTTTCACACGATTCAGGGACACGAAATTACTACTACCAATGCTTGGATCTGTACGGATATGTTTCTTTGTCGTCTGCCGTCGACGATTGTGCTACGTATTACTGAAATCGCGTATTATGTATCCATTGCTTTTCATATCAAAAGAGTACTTGATTATCCACCAGTACGAAGAAAAGTATTTTGCTTTCAAAGATATTTCATCTATACCTGGATTCCAAGTCCTGGCCTCGGCTATACCGATTACTTCAATTACTGTCCACTTTTATATTTTGCGCACCTATAATGCGACAAAAATTTCTTAGCTGAATGCGGAGAGTTCCTTTGTAGAAGTTCTGAGTATCTCCTTTCCACGTTTTCCTGTTGCGTTGAGGCATTTCTTAGACGACCGCTTTTGAACTGCATTGAAAACTGTCTCGCTTTTCACGTCTCGCTTTGCGACGCTTTCTTCGTACCAGAAGATTGAAATCCTATTTCAGAATCGTTAGGGAATGGTACAGACGCACTGTGTATTCGTATTCCATAATTTATAAAGTTCACGAAATACCTACTTCGAAACTTGACTAAAACGTCACGCACACTCCCGTCAAAAATACATACCTAATATTCTTTCAGGCATCTGTCGAAAGTTTAAGGACGATTTAAAAAAGACCACTGCAAAACCCTTTGCGCAGTTGTAATATTATTACATACGTACATGACTATTGCTACCGTTTTTTGATCCAATCTTTAGAGAGCCAGCCTGGCTCTTTTCGGAGTCAACAGATAACTCGGAAACTCCACCGGATGTGCTGACTATTTATATACACAAATAATACCTCTAAAAAATATCGAATTTCAAGGGAAAAATGCCGGCCCTCTGAAGGTTAAAGGTTATTCTCGTACCTCGAAAGCCTTCGGGCTGTCAGCGCTGGGAAAAGCGCGAAGTTGACATTATGCTTTACTTGTTAGAACTTGTACGGGAGCATCTGCCATCGGAGGCTGCGGGTGGCGTCACGACAACAACAGCGAGCACAGTGCCGACGAGCGCAAAAAGTGGCGTGTCAACCGGATGTTTTATAGCCAGTAATCCTGCGACGGTATTGATCGAGCAAAAACTGGCTCATTGGTAGAAAAAACGAGGCTGCAACCAGCTCGCGCGAGTCGAACGATTCTCAATTCCGACGTTGAAGACGAAGAGAGAGTTTGGCTCGAATGGAGGACGGCACGTTTTCTTGGCGTTTCTTTAATTACCCGCCGAGGCTGAACGAAGTTCGAAAAGTTTGGTCCAATACCCAAAACCCAAAACTTGACTTCGAATGCTTCGAGTCGTAGCTACATACTGCGTAGAAACCTCATCATAGTCCCGATTTCGTATATTCCACATAGCAATGGTTCTAAATACTTTCGAAATACTTTTACCCCATTCAGCGGTATCGGATATCTTCTACAGTCAGAGGTGAAACTTCGGATTCACCAGAATTCTTTGGGGTCGTCGTCGACGGTTGGCCTTCTTGCTGCTCGCGACCGTGGCATGCGACACCGAGACGGGGCGTCGAGGAGAAGACGAGGAGAAGACGATGAGAAGACGAGGAGACGAGAAGTTCAGAGGAGTGGAAACGGGGAAGAGGCGAGAAACTTGGTCTGAACTAAAGCCGAATAATTAGTAGAACCGAGGTGTTGCGGACATGTCTAACCAACTACGCGAGATGCTTTCGAAATTTCTCACTTTCAGGGCTGGTTGTAATGCTTCTTTTTTTACTTTTCAATTGATAATTTTTTTTTTTTTTCATTTTACTTGTGCAACGTGCTCTGGTGCTTTAGGCACTCAAATCGTATACTCTACAATTGGCATTTCAATTCACGTCGAATAGCTTTTCAATTTTCATATGTAACTGTAGTTGATTGTAACGGATCGACTGTTTTAGGTTACATATACAAATTTTCTGACCGTGATTTAAAACATCCGAAGAAGACTTGCTCAGCTTACCTACAAGCTTACTATGTGGTTAACGTTTCGTACACGTGTTCGGAAAAATCAATGAATCGATAATGAAATCAAACTCGACTATTATCATAAAAGATTTTGACAGAGATTAAAAATTTGCATGTCTTTCAATAGCATATGACTTTCCTGTACCGGCGTCACTCTATCCAAACCCTCAAGTTTATCCAGAGTAGTTGGATTCCAATAAAAAGCTTTGTAACGCATGCCTATATTTTCTGAAAAAATGTATGAATCATTTTTCAACTGATGTAACTATTTTTGAGTCAAATTGTCGTTTTGTAACAGTATATTTAACTCGTTATATTCAACTGTTTGCAATTTTGCGCCGTGTTTTAATCTACAAAATATCAAACTAACGATACGCATCGCTGGATGCGTGAACATGCTACGTTTGCGTTTGTGGGCTCGTAAAATGTAGCAACGTCGGTAGAAATTTATACAAGGGATAGCGGTACTGTGAGTGGATTGGTTTGCCACGATGGCGTTCATCAAAATTTGATGTCGATCCCTTATGTCATAAATGTCATCGAAATATTTCTGTTCCGACGTTAACAACGCTTGGCATCGCCGATAATATATATGTTGAGAATTCTCTTGGAGCCCAAAACACATAACAATAATCAACGCCTTGGAACTTTTGCAACAATTTGGAACATACGTCTTTATAAAAATGTAAAGAACAAGCTCGCTTCTTTTCTGTACCGCTCTTTTTTTTTTACCCTACACATAAAGTATCTTCATCATGATATTTTTTCACTACCCTGCCTCGATAAAGGATGACCTCGATTTATCAAATGGCGTGATTTTTAAGCCTTGACCAAAAGTTCAGAGCTTAGAAGCGACGCCCAAGTTGACACGGCATTATCCCTGATATGTTCGGACATGTGTAGAAGCGAGTGTGAGCCAAGCTTCAAGTGTGGGTAGGTCGATACGCGGTACGTACGTCGAAGTCAAATCCTATCAGTAGTTGTGTCATAAAACGTCGAAAGGCAATCAATAAATAGGGCGGAGACCGGTCCTCGTTGCGAGTATTCAAATGAGAAGTAAAATATGTACATATCTATGCTGTACCTTGTGCCATATGCACTTGGCGCAAACGGGTTGAAGTTGAAATGCACGCTCGTCGTTCGTCGTTCCTGGCGAATACCTCTACCTGTAACTTGTTTCACCACCCATAAGAATCGTGCCGCGCACCAGCCGCTGTATCGAAGTAATTCATTCTCTGATGTCCTACTTATTACCTAAGTTTTTTCTCTTGGTTTTTGTTCCATTTATTTATTTATTTCTTCAGGTACGTAGGTAATCAAATAGACGGCAAACGAGAAGATAATCTCATCATACCCTCTCGGTAAATGATGCCTCGAATGTTGGAAAAAGCAACGTTATTGAAAACGTCACGCAATGTCGTGTGAACAACTCTGTAATTGTAACATTTTCAAATTAGTACTTCTACAATGTTATCTGGAAAGCGAGACTCGAGTATATGCAAGTCAGGAATCAATCATCCCAATGATTATTTTATAGTATCATCAAAATTTACGGGGGCTGAACTGCATTCGTATTCTGTTTACGAATAATATATTTTACAATTCAATAGTGCAACTTTGAACAATTTTGAAGTTAATTATGTTAGCGTAATGGAAGATAATTTAAAGGTGAGTTTAGAAAGCAAGAAAATATTAGTAATATCATAGTAGTTGTAATAAAGTTTAAATTTTAAAAATAGTACGATTTTGTGCATTTTAACGGTTTACTGAATTTCAGTAAATCTGAAAGTTATGAAAAAACGATTGTTTCTAAAAACACATTGTCGAAGTTGTCAGCTTCATAAAATTCAAAAAGTAGCATGATATTTTCCTCTTCCTTCCATACTACCTTCATTTAATTTACTTATGTCATCGCCTGAAATATGTTCCAAATATATATATATATATATATATATATATATATATATATATATATATTTATATATAATCGTATGCTAGTGTTCCAGTAAATATCTATTTTACATATCCGTAAATTCATCAGTGAATTTATAATGTAAAATTTTCTAACAATCCCGCTATATACCTGACAAATTATGCAAATAATATCATCCAGTATTTCCATTGTAAAATGTATATCAGGCGTCCGCGTTGTCAATCTACGGTGACTGTATTGATTGCGAAAAGCTGAAAGGACCGACCAGGAATTCGCGCGCGCGTGTGTTGTGTTTGTGTAACAGTCTGGCCGAACATATTCCAATTATCGAACCCGTATTAATTAATGTCCTGATAATCACTTTTCGTGGCGTGGAAAATAATTAATTTCCTCCATCAGTATTATACCCGTTGATTGAGGGAACATTCGTTTTACTCGCAGTCAAGCATCGTCGTTGCTGCGCACCCGGCTTTTCGATCCGTGGCTACCTGTGAAGCTGCCAGTGTATATCGGAATTTGAGTTCGACGTGACGGAAGAACTAATTATTACGCCGTCTGATCGATTCTCCATTCTCGTCAACATTTGTAATATTATCGCCGTTGCAACTATCGTAAAGCGTTACGTTCGTCCTGTTGCAGGGATAAAAAGTTGTGGAAAAAGTAAAAGTCGCGATGTGTATATAATCACTTTCTTATCAATAATTTTTGGAACTAGTTTCGTACGCAGTGTTTCAAGTACTGAGTATTAATGGTCTTGTTTTATGCGGAATATTCAACCTGCTTGGCTTGAATTAAAATGCATTATACGAGTATTGTGTACTGTTATACCGTTGTAAATGGAAAAGAAACATTTCCGCCGTAGACGGACTGCGAAGTCCTTATAAAAAGTGTGTCGGTATGAGAGTAGATTTTAACGAAAACTTCTAACACGGTAACGTGATAAGTTGGCGTGAAAAAACACTTCGGAAAGAGCTCGTCAGTCGAAGAAAAACATCATAAGGATGGAAAGTCACTTGTCGATCTTTTTTGTTGAACGGAAGGATACTCGGTTTTCTACCACGATACTATCTTCTCCATGAAATAAGTAGATTTTGTCATTCCAACGTGATCGAAGCGTACTAAACTCTCGTGTTCGTTATATAATCACAGACGGTGAAACGTTATTGACAGAACCTGGCTTGTTTCTGTTCTTCTAAAACCTAAGCACTGATATTGGCAATAAAACCGATTTGCTTGTTGAAAATCACTTGATTCGATATCGTAAAGATTCTTCCAAGAATGATCAAAAGTATACGAAGGAGAATTATTGTTGTACTTCGCCTGATAATCTTATCTTAAATACATAACAAATACAGACTACGTCAATGTTTACCTTGAGAATATACAACGTAACCGATAAGTCAATGTTTCGATTTTTTCCGCTAATCTGAACCCCCGTGACGTGAATAGATACCACTCCCTTGTTTGCTCGTCTAACTCTTTCAACCCATCGTTATCAGTGTCGGAGAATTTAGTTTCACTTCGTGGCCTTACCACTTTACAGCCTGTGATATAAATAGGTAGGTATACTCAATAACCTGGCATGCGTCATATCCGGTCCTGAACGACCAAATATTCAAGTTTAAAATTATCATTGTTGAATTAGTTCACTAAGAAGTGACCAAACTGCGACACATCTCGGCACAGACATCCGATACAATTCCCGAACCGATAATCGCGCTGTAAAAATGCATTCGAGTATTTTTTTTTCAACGAGTCAACTGCAAAAGGAATTCCATTGTTGCTATCTTCGGAATGTACGCACTTGATGACAGTCAGTTGGTCACTAAGTTTGAAAGTCGCCTCAAAAATTTGTAACGTTTCATTTTCAGGCGTATCAATATATTCCATCAATTCGATTCTCTAATCTTTCAAATTTCTAGTATTATTAACAATTCTATTCCGTCCTCGTCAGACTCTCGCCGTCGTCATCTCTGCAGTTTGACTTGCGAAAATAATGAATTTTTGTATGAATTTTGAGTGGAATGAATTGACATTATTATTTTTTTTATTAAAGTTTTACATTTTGTCGGTGGGCTAAGAAATCCTGCAAATTTGACGCGTTGAAGACTTGGGAGCTTTGATGCGCGACGAGTCATGAAGCGGGGTGAAAGTGGCGTAAAGATACAAGGATCGAGAAGGAGAACGAAACGGAAGAAGTCGCCAAGTAGTTACCTGGAAGCACGTGAAAGCGAGGGAATACGTGGCGGTTCTACTCCCCTTGGTACCGTAGCGGAAATTCATCCGTCTCGTATCAGGGAGAAGACAATGGATGCCGCTTTCACGCACCGTAATTGTTTCATTGTTTGGCGACAGTCTGGTGCAACGTGCGAGTTGCGAGGGGGGCACATTTATATCATCCCGTCGAATTGGTGGGTGGTGAATGGGTGTGGTGGTACCTTTGGGCTTCGCAGGGCATAGGTCACGGGCCCCGAGGTTTGTCGCTTGTTAAGTAGGGCACGCCTTCGCCAACCTGCAATTACCTACTCGCGTTCCAGAGTTGAATTCAGACCTGAAACAACCATTCATTTCAATGAAAACAAACCGGCTGACTAATCGCTCCCCGGTCCTTCGGGTCCCACGGACCAACCCGGTGCCAACGGAACTACGTACATTCCACCAAGTTGGATATTAACAGTATGATCTCTATACTGATACTAATCCAGCCAGGATACTTGTATTCTTGTTGATTGAAAATAAAAAAAAAACTTTCCTCTAAGAAATCGTCAACCTTGGTAGAAACAGAAATAATCTCGTGCTGCTTATATCATAGGTCCTAGTACATGATAGTAGAAATGCACTACATGGAAAGCTTCAACCATTCTGAAATACTTATCGATTGTTCTCATCTCTTATCTCATGGCTCAATTCACGTTGTGATCAGCAACTCGTACAGATTGTTACTTCGGGAACACTTTCTTGATTTGACAACAGGTTGCGTAAAATTAGTTTGTCCGTCCAATCCCGAAAACATTGTACTGGTTCATTACAATGATCGATGAAACCGAATTGATTGATATTTCTTAAGAACATCGGAAAGGGATTTATGTATGTTTTTTTTTTCGAACATATTGGGACGTGAATTATTGCCGAAGTTTTGGCTAAGAATCAGAAACCGGCGTTATTTCGTTGTCAAAACACAAGTTTGGTGATTGCGCTTTAGTATTTCTTTTAGCTTGTTACAATTTCAGGCAGACTTGGTGGCCGACGAGATAAGAACAGCGGGTCCTAATTGTTGCTTGAGAGATTGCGGGCGAGAGATAGATCACTGGGTGGCGTGTGCCCTAACCAACTTCGAACTGAACCGCGTTGGCGAGTTTACCCTGCAACACCAACCATTCCGGAAGCTGGCAATCTCGGTTCCATAGTAATTTAGTACCACCCTCTACTACATAGCTTCTGCAGTCCTTACCGCGATTGTGTATAGCTTTACGACGCTATATCCATGCGATTGTAATCCTGGCTACTTTTGCGTCTGCCTCACAGACCGTCGCGTCGTTTAAATGAAACCGAAGGTGGGACTGTCCCTTCAAATGCTGTTCTATCGTTTTAGATATTGATTGGGTTTGTGGTGATTGTGCGGGTGAATCTAAATAACGACGCAGACTTGTAGGAGCTGGTAGGCGATTTATTTACAAGAGAATGTACAGAAATTTGAGCTATGATGTGAGAGGTCGAGTACTCAGATCGAGTGGACTGGTCGACTGCTCTGCACGAACGTTGGCTGGACACTCCGGCATCGTATGCAAGTAGGTAGTTAGGTACATACGTGCCGGAAAGCAATATTAGAAAAGGATAGAGAAGGTTTTTGAAAAGAATGCTAAAGAAGTCAGGAAAACGGAACCTGGTTCCGGAAAAAACCTGGTTCGCCAGTTGGTCGCCAGATTTTATATGACCCTGTGACGCTTGCCTAAGGCTACCCTTCCAGGTACCGCAGGTTAGGAAAAGTCGAAAAGTATGGAAAATAGCGAAAGCAATAGAATGGACATAAAGATATTTGCAACCTAAGTGTATGGCATAGGCGTATGTGAAGATATAATCGCCACAGGTTGAATTCTATGCCTGTAAGTCAATGGTCGAACGACGCCGGTCTAATAATTATCGTTTTTCTCCATTCTTTTTCTTGTGTTGCTGAATTTTATCTGTTTAATGTAACGCGTAATCGAGTATAGTTTACTTTTTAATGTGGTGAGATTCCTTATTCTTTTGACATTTGATGACGATGGGGTTGTAAGTCACTGATTGAAAGAATAAAGTTGAATAATTCTCGTTTTTCTCTATTCTTTTAAACGGCAAGAAGCACTCTGATGCACTTTACTTTCCTGTTTTCATTCAATCACCTCGCCCGTCGGACGATTTTAAGTGGATAACCCATGGACAGCTAGTTGCAGCTACTAAAAAAATCACAGCATCCCGCGAGAATTTGCAAGTTGACGGCAATTCCTAGGGCTGATGACATATGAGATGACGGGACGGTAGTTTCTGGCGAATCCATGCCGTAGGCTTCGTTGTAATTGAGTGATTTGCATCTTGGTCGAGAGCAGGACAAGGTGGTCGGGAGTGGTGTGAGACCAGGGGTCGGTCATGAGCACGCAACTCGATACAAGCCCAACTCGGCTCAGCTCAAGACACATTGATTGAACCGGGAGCACTTGACCCTGCGTGCCAGGATGATGTTGGCAAATTATAGGTACACAGTGCACTCTCTGCCGGAGCATCATAGCCGCATCGAGGCACCTGCACTACAGGTCTGAATAATTCATCGAAGGGTTCCGGTACATCCTGTTTTCACCCTGCACCACTCTTAGGTACCGCTTCTGACGATAGGCCTGCGACGACAACGTGCGTCTCGCGTAGACAAGAGTGTAGTAACACAGGTTTCAACTAACAATAAGTACAGGCTGGATATTTGCTGCGTTCACCATCGTACGAAAAAACAACGCCTTTCATTCTTTTGCAATGACATAACTGTGCTTGGATCCGGTCGACTGCAGTTGTTGTTGGTACATTCAATTAATTTCTCATCTTCTCTCGATTTATAACGATCGATGTTTGTTTATTTGAATGACGATACCGGGATTGACTGATAAACTGATATAAACAATTGCAGCACGGACTATTGCATGTCGGCTTAGTTTCATCCTTATACGGAATTAATAGCCCTCCATGCATTCAAATGGCTAGGTGAAATCTGATGATATACTCTGACGGCATTCCCAGCGGAGACATCGAATTACACGCGTCAAACCCGAGTGGTTTCTACACAGGCGCGTCTTTTCTCCCTTCAATAACGAGACTTATACACAAACACCTGACAACCAGTAGTTACGGAAAGTGAGTGCCGTCATCGATTTCTTGTCGCGTCAAGTCGCCTATTGCTAATGCATTTTCTGCCTCCGTGTAAACTATTGCAAATCTTTTCTGACAGAGTTCAACACGATCGATATTGAACATCTATTTTAATCGATAGTTTGTAGAATTTTCGTACACACGATATTTAAGGGAGACGAAATAATACCTCCGGTGAATTATAAAATCCAGAGTTGCGCGACCAGTATAATGGGCATGGCGTTCCGAGAGTTCTTTAATCGTGGTTACGGTACCGGTAGAAATACGTATTAATTGGACGTGCGAAATACTCCGCACGTTAGAAGAGGATGTGCTCGTTCATACTTCATAATTCCAATCACCAAACGCGAATTTGTCGAGTTCGCAGTGTCGTGGTATTGTAAGTGAATAGGTTGGCATTCACCCACCACCTCGCATTCTTTATTTCCTTTTTTCTCATCTCTGCTCTTTATTCTCAATAATAGTAACAATAATAACCAAGGTTATCATCAGCACTCTCTTTCCTTTCTTTTCCCGCCCCCTCTCCCTCCTTTAAATATGCTCAACGTCTCGATGTTTCTCCATTCGCGTGAACGTGCTGAGGTGATTGCAACATCGATGGAGCTGGGGGAAGGGCGAAGCCCTTATATAACTGCGAACGATTTCATTCTAACGCGTATAAAAAAAATGTCGCCGTGCCTCGCTTTCTCCCTAAACGTCGCATTTTCTCAGCTTTCATCCCTCGACCCTCGTAATGGAAACCAATACTCGCTATCCTCTTTTCGAAATTATTCGGATACGCAGCGTGGGAAATGTTTCTGAGATAGAAGTATAAGTTGCGTTACTTTCAACATGCGAACCAAAATTCGAAAAATATATTACTGTGACATTCCGTTGTCGCTGCAAGCTCTTCGTGTGAGCATAACACACAATCGTTTACCCACTTAAGGGATATTATCTATTGCTACGATGACTTGCTTTATAATGCGTTTTTTTCAAATTTGTAAAACAGGTTTCCAAGGTTAGTTCTCATGTTTAAGTCGTATACCTGTTCATTAACGTTGATATTAATTTTCATGTCAGTTAAATTTCAACCCCGCTGTGGCGGTTTTGTTTGGAGTACGTACAAACTCCGGTTTTATTTCTTGTACTTGGCAGCTACGTTGCCTGTTCTGTGATGGCCTTACTTACACTGATTTCTGATATTTGACGCGAGGAAAACTGCGGGTCTACGTGTGACCTATTTTTAAATATAGGTCAGTTTTTCTTTCACAACGTTTGATAATATACTGTATGTACATATTCGTATGAAAAAATGTTTTGCTTTCATGCGAACAGTAATATTAGTTCTTGGAGGAGGGCCTATTTATAACTGGCTGTCACTTGATTTGATTGTTAACCAACGCTATTGATATTCTGTCGGCCTACTATGACTGGACTCAAGTAAATTTATGGTTATTGTTCCCCATAATTAAACCTCAGGTCAAGACTTCCTTCATCGCCACTTAGGGGATGTTGGAGTACCGGTCGATGGAGAAAATCGTATCAATATATTTTTCTTTCAACAGAGTTGCTAATACCGGTGTCAAAAATGATCGCAGATTAATTAGATTATTTTCATTCCATGTTCATTTTTTGTTGGTGGATCAGACTATGGGCCTAAAATACTTGAAAGTGTTGACAGATAATTGTCGAAGACGGTCACGCTCATAGGGTTTTGCGTGTCTGACAGGATTGCATGAGCAGTCGGCTTGTTTAATACGGTTGCTCGTGGAGAAGGGTCTGGTAATTGCAAGAACCTTTTATAGCTTCGCGTGTGGGCCCACAGGCCCGCCGAGCGTCACAAAAATTTTCCTATGAGTAATTGCCTTTAGTTATTTTCAGTCAACGACCAAAGCGTTATAAAGTACCAAGTACTCTTGAATCATCAAAGGTGCGTACAACACCTATCAATTCAGTACAATTAGGAGGATATGTCCACTTGAGCACGTTCTCGAGTTTTTCTTTGAGCAAGCCTTTGTCGGTCGCGTAGCTCCTCCGCCCGATCTTTACAGTATAAAAATCGTTAAAAAGGCTCCAAACCGTACTTGCCACCTGACCTCGAGAGTTAACTGTTTCATCTAACAATGACAATGTCAAGCCGAGTCAGGGAAAAGAAGTCGCATCGATTTAGCGTACTTGGTACCCGTAAGCTGTCGGGAAGTCATTCATGCGCAGTCTCAACTTTGCCTACCTTCTAGAATTAACGAATTGGTGAATTTCCCCAAACCTTATCGAGTTTGTCCGTCATTCTGTCGGGATGTAGACATAGCATAGTTTATTGTGTAGCATTGGGGGAGGGGGGTTAGTAGTAATTGCCCTCCCCCTCTGTTGCACGCTGTGCTTTTTTCAACAAGCGCATGTATAACCCGCATTTCGTGCATTTAGGGCATTATAATATAATGACGTTTCTTAAATGATTTCAGTTATATGAACTAATCATAAGAACAACGATCGACAAACAAAATCATTTAGTTTTATTTTATTGCTTATTGCCTCCCTTGAGAAATAATGGATATTACCTCCCTGGGAAGGAGTAATGAAGTCCACGCTCGAAATTAGTGATTTTCCATTCGCGTTGAATGCGAAAAAAAGGCCTGTTTCATGGACGTGTTGAAAAAAGAACTTCTAATTAACTTCAGAATGTGTTCCTTGGTTGTGCGTGAAGTTTGAATTGTGATTTAGTACTTGTCGTAATTCTTTCATCTACAAAAAGCTCTTTGAAGATCTTGCCACAGGTTGGATCCAGATGATTGCAGTTTTTCGGTCACACGTGAATTGTTCTTGACAGAAGGAATAAAGAAAGAGAATATATAGAAGAACAAAGACTGAAAAACACGGTAAAGCTCGGTGGCGAGGGAACACCTGCAGAGACTTTATTCACTTGGAATATTCGCAAACCGTACGTAGGTGGATCGTAGCTCGCTGATCGTTCGTGCGTGACGTTTGTATTGCGCCAATAGTTTGAGAACGCTTTCTTTGCAGCAATAATGTTTATACACATCGCCTTACGACGAATCGCTACGTGTAGCGCGTCGCTCACGTCGAAACTCGAGTATATCCGTACGTGACTCAGTGCCATCATTTCGGTATGCTTTCACCGGCATCACTGTTAAGGAGCACTATTTTTTTTTGGCTTCGTTGCCCCCCCCTGTACGAACGAAAACCCATTCGTCTCGAGTCCAATGTAGAGCCACTAAAGTATCTCCATATATAAGGTAGAACTGATATACATATAGGCTACGTGAACCTTTGAGTATGCCTGAACAAAAATGCATAGATCTGTCTCATGATTGGTTATTACTATTTATAGTTACTGCCGTTTCGAAGATACTTTATACATTTCAATTCTTCACTCGTCTCTTTATGGCGTTGCATTGTCCTTGATATTTATCAGCCAAGGGTCACGTAGATCTATGGATCATATTTCGAGAGTATCGATTCACCATCACGTCGAAGTGAGATTCGGCATCAAGGTTACTTTGAACAGTCAAAATTTTTAAAATCCGTGCTTTTTTCGCTGACCCTGAATAACCGGTATTTCCGGGTCTGATCGTTTTGTTTCGACGTTGTATATTTGAATCCTCGAAACCGAGAAAATTTTTCAAAGATGAAGTATGTCGTGCACTTCACGTATGTTTTATGTAAGATTCCTCTTACAGCATCCAGATACCAACTGTTTACTTGGTACTAGTGTCTTTCTTCTACAAATATTTCGTAACATCATTTCAAAGACATGAGATGCATGTAATACGCAGGTTTAGAATAGCGTCCAAGTTTAGCTACTTCACAGTAACGCTGTATTTCTCGGGATCCTGAAGAGTTTCGTCTGCGTCGATATTGAGGAGCGATTTCCGGCCCATTTCCGAGCAATCTCGAACACCTTTACACCTAACCTAACCTGACCTAAACTTACCTTATCTCACCTCACCTAACCCCCAACCCAGCCTCTTTGAAGCTCACCTTGAGAAAAACAAGCAGTAAAACCTGGTTAAGTATCGTGGCTGCGTACCTACAATGTGTACTCCAAGTGCACAGCGCGGAACGTTATTATATCAGATAGGCTGAGGTCTTCGTCGTATTTTCGGTTGGTTATCTTTCTCCTTCCTGTGTTTTTTACTCCCTTTCCTAACCGCGTAAACGCGACCCCTCCACTTTGTAACTTCGTGAGTAACGATCTCTATCCAAGACCCAATTGCCTACTCCAGTTCTGCCAGTGTCTCTCAAACAGTCGACGTACCTGATGAAAATAATACAGAATTCTTTTTCGATTATGGTTTGACTACTGTGATTCCTGAATGCCATAGTTCAGTCAAATTAGACATTTTTGAAACGTCTACTTCGAAAATTAAATTAGAGAAAATTAAATTTACGAAACTTGCGAAGCATCCGTAAAGTACCTCATTTTCGAACAGTGTAGGAAAGAAATTTTTCAGGTAACTTTCCGTACATTTCCAGTGACGTCACTAAACGTGACTTAACATTCTACTTCTTTGAACCATCATATTATGCTCATACCCAGCAATTTCTGAATTACCCGTTGGTGATAACACCCGATTGCAAAAAGAAGATACCATTTTATGGAAAGTATAGTGATGTGCTGAAGTTTGCATAACTTTTCGCATTAATTGCGCAATTAACGTTTGTCATACGAAGTAGGAAGAACCTAGGAATCGGTAACCTTAAAAAATTTGTCGTCTCTAGTGTGCGGATGTTGGGTGTAATGAAATCTGAATTTCGACGAAGCGTGGATGCTAAAAAGTCTTAAATGTTGACTTGACGCAAATGCTTCTAAGCTTGTTTTTGTCGAGAATTTTTGTCAAGTATACGAAAACGGTATAACGGTTCGTAGCTCTATCTTGCTTATGTTAGTTTTCTGAATATACGAGAAAAATTAAAAACGGCACGTTTTCTATTCACGAAAATTTGAATAATCAATTATTCCCAGTTCTTTTTTAGAGCAAAATAAATCCCGCTTATAGGTGCGAAAACTGATTCGAGCTATCAATGCTGGCCGCAATCTGTAAAGACTTACTGCTGACAATGAGTTGGGTATCTAATTTGACTAGACCAAGTGGGTCGAGGTTTTCGTGGTCGATAAACGTGTTTTACATAGATAGTTTCCCTCATATCCGTTTCACATATAGGTACGAATAATAATTGATTATAAATGCTTGTGATTCAGTTCTTACACCTGAAAAAAAATTTGTGCAAAAAGTGAACAATGAACAATTGTGTTAATATTACGCATGTATACATATAAAGTGGACATGTAATGCAGACCAAGTTTTTATGTCATTCGAATTATGCGTTACGTTGTTTCCGATCCTATTTTTGTCTGTTTTTTTTCTAACAAACGTAATTACAAATTTAGGACGCTGAAAACATAGTTTCCCTTGTGAATTATATCTTGAAAAAAAAAATAATTCTGAAATTCATACGGGATTTTAAATCACCCAGTCGTTCTGAATTATGTAACGATAAAACATACCTTCTATATCATCTCAATGGAGAATTCTTTGCAATATAAAATCGTATGTTTTACTCATAATTCGTCAGTATATCCATCGAAGTGAAAGTTTTAAGAACAACAAAGAGCTCAAAAAATGACGCAGCTTTGTGGTAGTTTTTCTGAATATAGCGTACCATTATGCCCATTTGATTCGAAAAGTCCCCGAGACGTAGAGAAAGTTCGAAAATGATAGGAGACGCAAAAATGGCGGTCCGCTGAATTTCTCTAATTGATCTCGTTAAAAGTCCGAGAACAAGATTAACCCGTACGTAGGTAGGAAATGGATGGCGGCGAAGCCAAGAGGTTAAAGATAGGCCATTATCTACTAGGGTCGAAGATTATTAGGGCATCTCGAAGAAACTTGGCCGGAACTTTACCTGCACCTGCTCTCAATCTCCGATGGCTAACAAAGATCCCACGGGCATCGGAAACCCGTCGTTCTTGAAATTTAACGCGAACATTTCGAACTTTTATCGGGCCCAGAACCATTTTTGGCCACCACCAAATCACTCGGTTTGACCCGATTAGAAGCCACTCTCTGTGCGCCGGTCCGAATAGGAAATGACTCGTTCCACTAAAACTAACCTCGATAAGCAAACAGTGTTACATTCTCAAAAGAAGTAATGGATGTATTAATTCAAGCATAATTTAGGCGTAAATTGACTCGGTGAAAAGTAACAAATGTAAAAAAAAAATTGTTACTTTTAAAGGATCATTATTACTAAATTATCTACCCATTTGTTAATACCATTAGTGTTTTTTTTTTTTTTTTAATCAAATATGCGCAGAAATATCAACAGTCGTTGAAGTCTGTATTAATATTCCGGCCAATTATAAATTCCTGTAAAATTCAAAAACTGTAGCAGTAAAACATTTCACCATGACTTAACAAATGAAAAAAACCGCAGTCCGGTACTTCTTGAGACACTTATTGGGTCCGAGAAAATATGCATGCATCTAAATAGCGTTTTTGTATTACAAATTGCTTCAATATTTGCATGAAAAGAATGTAATAGAGACAAGTTAACGCCACCTACTTCACGTCCCACGTTTTGCTCCTGCAACTTTGACGAAACTCCGAGGTTAATTATAGACTAATGCACCGCAGTTCCATCGCGGTGCCTTGTTTCCGGTTCCCAAGCTCCCGTACTTTAGATGCCGTTCGCAGTTCGCGGTACCCGTCATCGACGTCGTTTGCACCTCCGCCGCCTTCGCGACTGATAAGCAAACGACTTGTTACGTAACGCAGCGAGGCAGAGAGACTCATTCTTCGATAAAGCAAGTTCTCCACGTGTGTCCTGCATCGGTAAAATTCTGATCGCACGCGCATTGGCACTGCAGGCAGCACACTGACGCCGGGTGTCCGAACCGGTTCCGACCAGCTGGTGGCACAGATTCGCCAACCCGCGAAACACGTTTCGGCCCAAAACCTCGAGCACTTCCGTAGGTTGTATAACCGAAGGCATTCTCTGCCTACGCTCGCCATACCTGCAGCAATCAGCAGCTGGCCACAATTTTCTCTCCTCGATTGCTTCTGTCGCAAGTCGAGTAACGCCTTTGAACTCGATTGCGAGAAATGAACAGGTTGTTCCTCGTTTCAATGCGTATATACATATATATATATATATATATATATATGCTAGGGTGAGCCGAAAAAATTAACCTATCGAATCTATGGTGTTGAAAGGATCTGTTTACTGAGAAAAAAATTCTCCCGTTTGGAAAAGTTTTTAACTATATATATATATATATATATATATATATATTATATATATTTATATATATATATATAAATGATTTGTCGTCGCCCGATGACTGGATGTTTCGCAGATGATGAAAGCATATTTTTTCACCAAATTCTATGACCATTTTCTCGATCAAGTCGAAAATTTGGAAATTTTTTTTCCCACATTTTCTTGGTGCGTAGAAAATACGTGCTGTAATGCTTTCGTGGGAAAGCCTTGTAAAGTTACGTTTTGAAGAACCTTTGATATCATCGATATTTATACCGTTGTATGATTGTTGGTGTTTTATTTCATTGCACAACTGATGTTGAACGAAAATTAAAAAGTTATTGCAATAACGTCTGGAAAAGAGGAATAAGAAATTTCTTACCCAAGCCAGAACTCTTATACGTATCGATTGCCTGTTATAGGATAATTAAATAGTATCCGCTCGATAGAATAATATATTGCTGCAGGGTATCCTGAACATTATCGTCGCAGTATTTCGTGCAACAAAATTCTGTCAAGTTATTCTGTTCCAGCTAGGATAGGTTAGAATATCATTCTCGTTTATTATTAAAGTCGTAATATTCAATAAATACGGGAATACCGATAATGTCCGTTGAACATCAAAGCTTTTGACTTTATTACGACAGACACTTGTTCGCTGTAGAAACGTTTGTAAATCATTAGCGATAGTACACAGAATGAATCTTAACGATACTTTAATTAACGATGCAAAGTATAATTCGAGTCAATTTCGTGAAACGATATTACCCGAATAACGTAGGTACCTCTCTATCAATGGATAGCCTGAAACAGCGGTGATAAAATGAAATACGGGAGCCAACAATTTGGCGAAATAACAGACGTGCACCTCGCTTGTCCGAGAAGACAGCAGCGCTATGAAACTATGATAATAACGGGAGTCCGGGGTGGTTATCCATCTTCGGAGACAAACAAGCGAGAAACAAGTTGCTGCTTTCCAACGAAGATGGATGGTCCGGTCCATCCGAAGAACGCCGCAGTTTGCGCGACCAGCCATATCCCTTCGCTTTGCTGTCCTGGCCCTATTGTCCTAATCCTGGACCCCCTCCTCCCTCTTTCCCTCCTTCCCTCCTTTCCCCCTTCAGATCTGTCGAGATCACATCCCGCCGATAATGGCACTTGAAGGGTTTTTTTTTTTTTTTTTTTTTTTTTTTTTTTTTTTTTTTTTTTTTTTTTTTTTTTTTTTTTTTTTTTTTTTTTTTTTTTTTTTTTTTTTTTTTTTTTTTTCAGGTCAAGTTCATTTCAGGATCCTTTCAGAAACATCTTGACCCGCTTTCACCTTACAGAGCCTCTTGTATCTCAGTTGCAGGGCCCTTTATTTTCCCCCCTTAACCTTCTCCCCTTTTCTTAGGACTTCCGGCGGCTGTATACATACCCGACACATTTTATTTACGATTAATCTCGTTCCGAGCAATTATATTATCTTCGACGGAAAAGTCGGGTAACTAATGTCATTATCTTCTGTTGTTTCAGGTAAGCGGTTTTAACGCAGGGCGAGCGTGGCAGCTCAGGAATGGTTTCTGCAGTCAAGGTGTGAGTATAATAATCATCGCCTATTATCTCACGCTGTTTGCTTTTCCTGTACGCAGGCGCAAACTGTCGCGGCAAGGTAGCCCGGAGCTCAGCTGTCTCTTTGCTATTTCTTTCTCTTCCGTTTCTCGAGCTCCAGATCTTTCCCTCGTCTTCTTTGGCCTTTTCCCTGTTATTCCACTTTCTTGCGTTGTGTAGATATAAAGGGTGAGTCGGTAGAATATTTAAGGATAAGAGGAACATAAGTATAATCAATCCGTATTGCCACGTAGCCAATCAGAAGAGTTATCAGCCTGATCGACTTGAAACATCGACGATGTTATTAACATCGTAAATAAAAGAATGTCCATTTTTTCTCTGACGCTTCAAGCTAGCGTCTCGGATGTAACACAGTTGGCTACTCTGATGATAATGATACAAACACGTAATACCCAGGGATTGCTCACTCAAGAAATCATTGAACCATTTCATCCGAATTCAGACAGGTAATCGCTAAAAGTCGCTGGAAATCGCTCGAATCGCATGATTTCTATTTCCCTCGTGGAAATCATCGGGAATCACAAAAAAATCACGCGATTTCGGAAACCGCTGGGAATCACTCATCCCCTGTCCAAGCAAGCAAGCATTTATTCAACTTCTGTGTATATAGATGCATTCTCGATGTCATCTCCTATTATAAGTGAAAAAAGTTTGAGTGTTTACGAAAATGTTTATGCGAGAGTAAAAAAATTATTCTAATTTCTTTAATAATCTATATTATTTATTGAATACCCCACGTATCCCTATTCGTAAATCAATTATTGTTGATCTATAATAATTAATCATTGTTCATTTCCTGGCAGTCTAAAAATCAATGATTTCTGAAATTTAGAAATCACTCGTAATCGTTGGAATCAGCAGAAATCACACAAAGTCACGGGTCTCATCTCATCGATTCCTTTTGGAAATCGTCGTGGCACCAAATTCGCGAGTGAGCAACCCGTCGAGTAATACCGAGCAATGTCGAATCTGTTCTTAAACATAACTTTCTTCAAACGTCAAAAGGTTTCGCAAGAGACACGTCTGAATTACTGACTTTTGTATCGACCGAGACGCGTTTCAGTTTCAACAGTTTTCACCGAAATCATGCACACCAATATATATATAAACATTTGATACGCTGCCGATACCGAACCTGCACTCGAATTTCACTTCTATGTCAATACTCACCGTGTTTCAACGTCGTTTACGGTGTCTTTTGATAAACGAAGCTCCTTCCACTCTCGCAGCGTGTATCGGTTCACCCTGTACACCGTACGATCGTATCCGTCGAGTTTCCGGATCGGCGTAAGTTGCCGATATGAAATATTAATACGACGGTGAGCCGCGGTTGCAGAGAATCGCGGCTATTATTACTCCATCCGAATCGCTGATGCAATATCTCCGATTTCGCACTGGGCCGCATTGTGTAAGCCCTGCGAGGTTTGTAGCTGTGGTAGCGAGTGCCAGCCGTTGCTTATCCAATTATTTAATCATTTTCTCTTTTTCGGGACTAGAGGTTACCTTTTTTTTTCCTTCTACAAAAAAATTCGACACGTTTGGTTCTGTTTGAATATACGGAATGAAACGGACGCGGTTAAATTTGACGTTTAGCCTTCAATTCCATTTACGTGTAGCACCTTACATGGTTGTAAAAATGAGTCATCTGGCCACCACGTAAAACTGCCAGCACGCATTGATTCGTGTTTTATTCAAGTCGAAACCGTGCCGCGTACTGCATTTGTGTGTGGATTTTAATGCAAGTTTCGGCCCTCAGGGCTGCCCTGTTAAACACAACAATCTTTCGGTCAGACTAACACACACACATATATACATACATATACACGTATGTGTATATTCGTTCTAGAAACGGAATTGTAAAACTTCTCAGGGACTCTACTATCCCAAGGGAATTTTTATCTTAACGCGGTTTTATTACGCCAGCCGTGTTTAGAGCGAAGTTAAGTAGTAAGATTAAATTCGAGCTGTCTCATCACTTCGGTGTGTAAAGAATATTTTCATAGTACTCGCCAGAATTTTTCATCAACATTAAAAAACAGGTGGGTGCTCGAGTACATTCCAAATTACTGGGATATTATTTATTGGGAAAATCATATCCGATGCCATGGGATAGCTAGACGAAAATGTGAGTCTGGCCAAAATAAATAGTGACACTGAACAAACTGTATTTAGAGCTGTTCCGAGTTGGAGTACGTATAAATTTTTTTGTCCGCCACCGACGGCCGAAATTGATACGAAGATCGCAGAGAAATTGGATCTGCAAATTTATCCTCCTTCAGTCTCTACGCTTTACACCTTTATTTTCACTGTGATGAAAATTTAGGCGCGGAATACGATCGACGATCGACTCGCAGCAGGGTGCCCCGTAAAATCGTGAAATATTCTACTTTTAATTATCATCGTTAATATACCCGTCGATTTCTTGCACTTCTCTGGCCTTTCCATTCGATTCGCATAGTCATCTTCGCTCGCTACAAGGTGGCCTCAAACTTACGTCGATCATGACCACTCCTTTCTTCAAAAAAAGGGAGACCGCCTTTGCCTTGGCTACCTGGAAGGCCTGGCCTTCGGCAATTCAGAGATCTCATTCCTCAGCACGCCACGCAAAGTTGCGGAATTTGGAAGAATGAGGGAGTTGAGTTTTTTGGAAGTTTTGGTCATCTAATGCTAGGTTAAGTCGGTGTTTTTAAAGAAAGTTGGTAAATGGAAAAATATATATTGCTGCGGTAGGAACCGGAAGCGAGTGAAAAGATATGATTTTTAAAAGAAGTCTGGGAAACGGGGAAATGTCAGGGGATTTGATATTTAATTGACACTAGACATCCTGGATTGCTGAACAAGTTGCAAATTTTGAAATAATTGTTTTAGATTCTTTATCGATGCATCGGACACGAGGTTGAAACTCGTAACGTTAATATAACGATCTGTATTCAAGAAAAAACGTTACTTCGCAGCTTCAGGATTGTTTGAAATTCAGTAAGCTATAATTCAAGTAAAACTTACTAATATTTCACAGACTGAACTTTCTCGAAATCTCTCCAAAATAGTAAATTAACGAACTTTGTTTCGATGCTTTATAGCTTCAAGTTTACCGACTTCAATACTGTCAGGGCCCGGTATGTTTGCTAGAAGGGCTGGTGTAACGGCCTTTATTACTTTTCATCATAACGTAGACGCTCGCTATTCTCCCGTACAGTTCACTCTGATGGACTAGAAGCACTCGCTGTTTCTCCATCCACAATTGTATTTGCAGTCGGATTATATACCGGATCGATTGAATGCTAATGTAACGATATCGCTTCACGCGACCTGTTGTAAAGGAACCGACTGGACGTTGTGCGATTCCACTTATTCTCACTGCAGTGTATTTAGGACTGTTACATGTATGTACGTTGATATGTAAGGACTAGGCTTACGAACTGCTCGTTATATGCGGGGCATCGATTTATACTTCGTCATTACAGCGATAAGTTATGGCGACATCAAATGAATGTTAGTGATAATTCTTCATTGGTCGAATCAACCTCGCAAATTGTGGATAAAATTAAACGATACATTTTATGCAGAATAGTAAAATCTACACTGAGAAAAATTTCATTTGGCATAGTAACTAGAAAAATTCAGTAACACAGGTATCTTTAAAAAAACTGTTCGAATATTGTTGGAATTACGAAAAACGAGGTACGCGTAACCATTTTTAAAAATAATAGTAACGGATACTAGACTTTCTGGTTACAGCTAGAAAACTAATTTTCATTTTGTACCTAGAACTAAACTTTTCGATTGTGGTAAAAAATGAAAATAGTTGAGGACTGAGCGGTAACCGGAACTAAAAATTTTTCTCTGTGTAGCTGGTACTACAAAACAAATACCTACAATAGATCAATTACTATTTCTACTATCCGTATAGCAATATATTCAACCGGAAGGCGTAGTGGAAATGCCAGCAATTGTTGTACTCCTGGCAAACTTTTTTCTCGTATAGCATATAGGCTAGTGGAACATATCGTTACGACAATGCAGTACAGAATGGTCCTTACTTAAATATGAATCGATCATCAAATATAAATAACAATCGAAAGCCTAAGTTTAGGTGGTGTGTCATTTTTCACACAGTAATTCAAGACACTCTTGACCTGGCCTAGAAACATATCTATAAATAGTCTGATAAAGTCCAGTGTGATATATTCAAGTATTTCTATTCAGCTCTATGACGCATGGCTATATCTGCCGACAAGGAAATGTCTTACCTTAGCACTGTCATCGGGTCGGCCAAACTGGGTCGCAGTGTGCATATAGGTACTGCCTATCTATATCGTTATTATGTATGTCCACATATAATATTCGCATGTATTGGTGTAAGTAAGCAAAGGTCGCGTATCTCATTACCTTGTCTTTATCTTTGCGCTTTTGCGATTAACCGCGAACACCGAGGCGCGCTCGGGTCTGGCTCGCTGCGATTACAACTTAATTATTCAGGCAACCATCGGGGACGACGTAGCTTCTTCTAATCTCGTTCTTACGGCACGAATCCTGGGTATGTCGCCTTCTCGAAATCTCTCGTATACCTTTTTTTCTTTCTCCTTTTAACGAGTTCAGGGATCTGGGTTACAACGCCAACATCGACACTTGTATCGAAATTGAAATAAAAATTTTACATACATACGTGTCTCATTCTCCTACCGCTGGATCGAAGCGAAGAATTTTCTGTACGGCTGCTTTACGAAGAATTCATGGAAAAATAAATTTTCATACATTTTTAATAGTTGAGGATTCTTTTTTCTTGGTTTTAAATCATTTTCTATGCATGTCATCATTTTCGAAATTTGAAACATTACTCACGTCCCTAAACGTGCTGTTCAAACATTTATGTTTAATGCACGCATGTTATTGATATCCCTAAATTTCACAATGTCCGTGAATTTTACGTAATTCCTTTTGAGTTCATTTTCCCCGTACACCAATGTTATCCTTATACACGTTTCTTCTCGGGAGTGAATTTTACTAGCATACAGCGAGTGGTTACCTAATTTTTCCATGGAGACGTTCTCCAACTTGCCGATTCCCAGAAAACTTTTCCCCTCAGCGTTCCCAAAGCAAAAAAATCTAACGAGTTCACCGTACAGGATTATTCGACGAAAAACACATTTAGATACGCTTTTTTGTGTCTTCAATTCTCAATCTAGTACAACATTTCACAGTGAAATAGTTAGCAGCCTTCAAGTGTGCGTTGAAAAATAGTCTAGGTTACTTTATTCCTTGAGTAGATATTCGAAAATTGAAGAGAAAGATTGACATTTAAAAACAGCAAAGACCGTCAGACGTGTCTGCTCAAATTTACCCCGTTTCCAGAGTCGTGGCAACATTTCTTTTTATCAACGTATTAGCGAGTTTCACAGTTTATCCGTAGACCATGGCAGCTTCAGGGTAAAAGCGTTTACGACTTGTATAGATACGACTGTTGGTATAACGACGAGTTTGTTATCACACGTATCTAACACGCTTATGCTACTCTGTACGTAGGCATTAATATGTATGCGTGTATAAACATATTTATGCAAAAAGACGCACCGCCCGGTTAACACTTGAGCTCCGCATAATAGGCAAAGTGAATTTTACGTAAACACTTACCAACTACGAGCCGCAGTACAACGGAGCTTTGTACACTCGTACATGGATGTAATTCACTTAGCGCCCATTTGCCGTTTCGTAACCCATCGTGCACCTATATCTCCTCTACTCCTCTCTCACCTAACGTCCCCACCTTGGGGCCCATCGGTCTGTGTTTCATGTGCCACCCAGGGTGCCTGCCTCGTTGTGAATTGCGTAACGTACACGCGTTACCCATGGACGGTATGATTGATTATCTCAAATACGTAATTTTGTCCGTTCACTTGCGTCCGTATATAATTGAGCGGAGAACATCGTCGATTTCGACAAATTGACGGTATTATTGAGGACTCGATGGTATCCGTGACCCCCGCTAATCATCGTAAGAGAGGAAATTTGAACTCTTGTACAATTTGGCCGAACCGCGATGACCAGGCTTCTATGATTTTACACTACCTCCTATTCACCTGCTGCCTTTTCACGTTTTCAGCAGTCGAACTTGTCGGTAATTGCAATTTTTTAACAATATCGGAACGCTTCAGCGATTAGTTTGATCGTGATAATGGCCAGTATTGTAATCGCTGGATGACGAAGTGATTTCATATTTCGATTATTCTACCAATCCTCGATTAATTCGACTCTGTTCATTTCGTACATTTTACCGCACTGACTAAACGAACTTTCAATCCCAGGTATTGGAATTGGCTTTGAATTTGACGACGATGCAACTGGGATTCCGGGTTTTCGATTACCGCTACCTGTAATAAATATCAGTGGGCTTGTTCAAAGCCGGGATGCGCTTTTTTGAAAGGCAAAACCTGAACTGAAGTAGATCAGCCTGTTCAGTCCGTATACATTGAACATTTTCAATAGTATGCACTGACTTTTTATGGACCGCTTGGCAATCACTTTGCTCGCGTTCCATCGAATCGGAATTCGATTGGCTCTATACGACGAAGGAATTCCGGATGAGGAAACGTTTCATTTACTGGAAATCCCTTCACAAATGAAATCAGAATTTTACATCAAGCTTACGTAAAGAGCGAGGTGACGCGAAGCTCAGCTTTTTGTACTTTGCATTGAAAGACATAAAGTCGAGCCAGAGTTTTAGTGACTTTCCTGAACCGAATATATTATTGAGTTTCAGTGATTTTTTTCAAGTATAAATACTCTCGAAGCTTCTCAAAGTTTAGTGTCGTTATATGTAGACGAGGACTATTTGCATCCCTGATTGTAAACTAACTTTCGAAAATGGTAATGTTCGATTTTTAATTATTCGTGTAAAAAGAAGCAACACTATATGTATTGAATACAAGTTTATATGTCGAAAGTGCACAATTTGCAGAGCTTTTTATCATAAAAGCTACGCAGTATTATCCGAGTTTCGTGGAAAAAGGTCAAGGAATTCTGAATTTTGTGACGGGAAAATTCAGAGAATTTTATTGAAGTAACATTGTCGCTAGCCTGCTCAAGATTGAGGGAAAAAAAATTCATCGATGGAGCAGAAAAACTCGGTTTAACTTTCGTTGAGGTTCTCGCATTTCAAAACTTGTAGAATTTTGATAACTAGTCACGAGTTTCAGTCACCAAAAATATAAATAGCTTTATGGGTATGTTGAAACAAATTTTACAATTTTACGCACTCTCTTATTGTTAGTCCATTCGTAATCATTCTTTCAATTCATAGTCACAATATGACAGGCAATATTTGGAAATGAAAAAAAATAGGGAAATCTGAACTACAATCTTGCCAGGTCATAATTCCGATTGCCGAGTATGTTTTGTACTTTTTGCGTATCTCAGTTTGTGAAATTTTCTTGAATCTCGAAAAATATAATAGGTATAATAATGGTGGAATGTATCGCGATAAATGTATAGTTAACATGACTATTTTTCAACTGGAAATATTAATGAGATTTCGCGACAACTATGTAACGTAGTTGGATCAAGCTAACAAGGCTTGTACGCATACAAAACATATGTCATATACAATAGAAAACAGTCTACTTAACCAAGCAAAATCGTTCAATCAACTATACAGAATTGTCAAACGAACTGTTTTTACAGTTGAGATTTTCACTCCATTTGAATACTCAGATTATACCCAACACCCCTTTGTTCAGTACAAAGGCGCATAAGTTTGAGGGTATGTGGCTGCAGTTTTTTTACTCACCATTTTCCTTGCTATATTAAATGAAAAAATTAACGAAAGAGGTTCAAATTTCGACGGTGCGTCGCTCTTTCTTAGCAGCATTTAGGAAAGTTACTCATACCCCGAAAATCGGCAGAAAAAAACGTGTGATTTTTTGACACGTGTTACTATTTCCACATTTCCCGCACTTGAGGGGTCAAAAAGTGCATAGTTGAGACACTTTCCGCAATCGCGGAAAGAATTGATGTAGGAAGAGAAAGGGTGAGTCTGCTCTGTCGGTAAAGGTAGGACTGCTGAATACCCTTAATATTCAGGAATTTTCAATGACCAGATATCGGCATTACAGGAAAGGCTGGTAAAGCTATACGTCGTCTATATAAAATGGTTTCAGCTACGGCTCATTTATCGGAAGCAATCGACATTCCTACACCCCGTTGATAAGCAGACGCGTCGTAGCTCGTGTCGCCGTGAAACGATACGAGCATTTCCTGCCCTGGCATCGGTCCAATCACTCCGAATGCACCCGGTGCACATTGCTACCTGGAGGCTAATTAGTTACACTTTGGATTAGCTCCGGCTTCGCACTTACCGTACGGCAATTGATGCCAGCCGTGATTCGAGGCAAGGTAGTATACACGCTTACGTGCAGCGGTAAAGATTCTCTCTTCAGTGCGGTGAACGTCGGAAGCGACTCTCAATTACTTAGGTTGAACGATTACCGATGTCCGATTGACCTGGAAGTGTTCAGATTTACGGAAAACACATTCAGAGAAATTTTTATTTCCGGTTACCGCTTAGTCCTTGACTATTTTCATTTTTTACCACGATCGAAAAATATTGTTCTAGGTAGAAAATGAAAATTAGTTTTCTAGCTGTTACCGGAAACTCTAGTATTCGTTACTATTCTTTCTCATTACGATCACTGTTACTATATTTTCCTTGTAACTGTTGCGAAAATTTAACGCTTGTGCAACAATAAATTGATGTTAAAGCCTTATTGAAGTAAAAAAATTTAATAAACCGAACAAACTGATTTTGCGTTGCAATAAACAAAAAAGGATCGACAATAGCGCAAAATGGTTAGGCGTACCTCGTTTTTCGTAATTCCAACAATATTCAAACAGTTTTTTTAACGATGCTTGTTTTACTGAATTTTTCTAGTTACTATAACAAATGAAATTTTTCTCAGTGTACGAAAACGCTTGAATATAAGTTGGACGTGCCCTTTATCGTTTTCAAACATGTGTGAAGATACAACCTTCAGTTACTTTTCAAAATTTTTCATGGTTCGCACTTTCTTATTCATTTGATAAAAATAACCTGGCAGGCGCAAGTTTCTATGATTTCTCGAAAAAGCGATTAAAGAAGCAAAACGAAGAAAGCGCATCAATTTCACTGAACTTTGTTACAAACTGGTGAATCTGCGGAAGTGTTCGTGTTGTAGTCGAATCGATTGCAGTCAATCCAACCGGAAAAAGAATACTTTAGAATTTCGACGAACCTGAAGAAGTTCTTTAGCCGCTTTCAAATTTTGTACACCCGAGAACACGATTATTCCGAAAATACTGTTTCTTCCCACTGGCAATTCCTCGCAAGGTTCAAATGCTTTGCACGCTTTTCTGACAAAATTGACAATGACTTTTAGAGGAAACCCCTTTCGCGATACTGCAGAAAATTTTAGGACTTAGACAACTGCTTGTAAAAATTACTAAACAATCGCCGAAGTAAGGTCAACGAAGCTTCGTCCCCGTGAAATCGTTACGTTTATTGTCAAATGTACAAACGAGCCGAAACATGCGGATCAGCGAATTTCCGTAAACCAGTCTGCAGAGAGTTTGGCAGCAGTGGGTGTGCAAACTGCCATTTCCCTCTAATTAGAAGCTCCTCCGTATCTCTCTGCATCCGGTCGGATGAGCCCTCCGTTCGCAAACAGACTTTATCACCTCTCCTCCCTTCTCGCCTCCCGAACCTGCCGCTGCCGAACTGAATCCCCCGCGGCACCATTCCTGTACAGGTGATTATCGACGATCAATACCGACCGATAATTTAATATCAGTTTCACCTCAGCTTCAGGTTCGTCGATACAGACGGACCGGCATGGTTGAAATGGCGGTTTTACCTCTTCTTTTTATGTAACATTCACTCGCTGAGTCGTGGAGTTTTTGCCCACTCGCATTTTCCGACTAGCTTGTCAAATTTTTCGAAATTGTTTTTCATTGAAATAGCGATGTAGGTATGTATCTAAAAAAACTAACCGTTTTTCCAACACCCATAACTGCAAGAACTATTGAACTATTTATTCGAAATTTTTTTTACTCAGTGTTTTTGATGGAAAATTAACAAGTTTTTTTGAAAATTGTGATTCAAACTAGAAATATAACTCTATTCGAAAAAATAATCCGTCGCGCGTTGAATTCCATTGTCATTGACATGCCAATTCCGCTACTGCAGTTTTTCATAACTGTAATTTCAAACAAGTGACGCAAATTTATTGTGAAATTGGATGAATTTTCGCGGAACGATTTCATCGGCGTTGGTACGAGCAATTTTCAAATACACCATGTAGTAACTGGTGTGGAATTAATTCACATCGTCGCGACGATTTTCCTATTTTGCTTCAAATAGAATGAATTCCTCGAACAGTTGTGTTGGTCTATTTCGTTACCGCACGCATGCGTAATGAAAATCTTGTTAAGGATTTCGGCGGGTCGTTCGCGCGCGAATCGTGTTACGCAAAGTAGCGCGTCTAACCCTTGCGTGTCAACAACTAAACTTGATTGACGTGTTGCGTATGTACACGAGGTGGATAAGAGAGATTACATGGCTGTTGAGTATCAAACAGGGCTCAACGCGCCATCCAGCTTTAGGAGAAATTCGCAATCGCGTTATTGATGTATAAGTTGCGAAGGGTTGAAGGGGATTATTATTTTACTTACTGTTTCTGGAAATCGAAGAAATTTTTATTTACACTTTTTTCGCAGACTTCTCAAAGTGATGCGATGATATCGAAGGCGTAGCTTGATGGAAGAAAATTTATTTTTCATTTTGGAACAACAAATCATGCTTTACAATCGAAAGTGTTCGTGCATTTTTATTTGTTCGACACGCATGCGCTAAACCGAGTTCGAATTCAACATCAATGAAAGTATACCTTGGTTCCAGTTTCAAGATGACGCGTCAATGATACTCCGAGCTTTTCCGATCTATATGGATTTTAATCTTCTCATGAAGTTTCATAAAACGAGTATTTTCCTCACAGTTTGAATTAATTGTGTGATGTTGATTCGAATAACGTTGAAAGTTGGTTTCAGTTCAACAGCTTTTCTGCGTCAGAAGCTTGATCATAAAAATTTGAAGTTCGTCCAAAAGCTATTCCGATAAAACGTCGAATGTAATTTGCTTTCCATTTTTCAATCTGATGATTACCTGTATGAAATTATAACACTAATTGGTCTAAAGAAGTTTTAATTAACAAAACGTATCACAAATACATTGAAATGAATTATCAAAATTTCCATATCATTATTTCATACTCTTGTATTACAATATTTTTTTAAAAACATTTCAGATAAAAATATAATAATTTCCACGATTTTGGATCTATATCTAAGATAATACTAAATACAATTAATGCATACTAGTAGGTAAAAAAATATTTTAAGACGCTTTATCGACGGATGAAATGTCATTTCGACCAAAATAGTTTGGAATATCAGTGATACTACGGGTACCCCGTCACTTCCAACTCGTTACTCGAGGTTTTTCGAGTTTCCTTGACATCAAAAACAACACGCATGTATCAATCGAACAAATAGCTGATCATACATACAGAATAGACAAATCTCAAGAAGTTTGAAAAATGTCAACTTAGTCTAATTGTTTTACAATCGACACAGCTGCATTACTATCGGAAAAAACCAAAGAATAACTCTAAAAATGTATGAAACTGGAACGCTACAGCCGGAGAGATGAAAAAACCACCTTCAAGGTAGTCGTCCAGTCCTTGGCGGTGTGATTTTGATCGTCGAACCTGCAGCAGCCGCGGCAGCAGCGATTGCCGTGTTGCAGTGACACGGGGAATGCTGACTGCACAACATGAACAAACGGACATTGTGACGTGATCCGAGTCGATAGACCGCAGTATTGCATCAATGCACACGCTAACTACCGGCGCGCGTCTGAAGCGTAATATCTCGATAATTAATCGCCCTTCCCGCGAGTAGGTATACGCTTCTCGTTCGATAGGAAACGAAACATTTCCATTCGATCGCGAAGCGCCATATTCAAACTTGATTTAGTAATCTGCGAGTACTCGGCACGCATGGCGAAGCCTGCAGAGCCGCGTGTCCGGAGCCGGTTGATGGATAACGTTGAAATAATCTGTTCCAATTCTTGTCCGCACTCAATTAAATCTAATTGGATGCCCGACTCTTGCGTTATATTGGGAACTATCTCTTCGCCGGCCGTTCCTCTTCGATCATTTTCCTTTTTTTCCCGTCACCTTGCTGCTACATTTTTTTTTCTCGCTTTAAAAAAGCACTACACTAGAAGCCTCGCCTGACTTCGCGGAGCGGTCATTACGCATCTACTGTAATCTCAAACCGTGCAATCCGCAGATATAAGGCTAGAATGTTTGATTCTTTTTCTCATCGATGGCTCCATACTACTTTACCTGTCCAGCCCTTTGTAAGAAATTGAACTCCGTTGTTGCACTCATTCAGCGCTAAAGTGTCAGCGTGACAGTCGAAGCTGCGCTAGCACGGCGGATGGTCAGTCGTTCAGTATTTGTCGAGGAGGGAACATGTCACCAGCTAGTGCACGACTCAGAATTACAACGTATTATTTTGCTACAACGTCGTTTCTTCTTCCTTGTTCGAACCCTGTTGGGAAATTTATATACATCTTTTCTTCGTAATTTAAAATTTAAAAAATCGGCTAATGCAATTATAAGTACCGACAATTCATACCAAATTGATACAATTCATCTGCAACGTACGAGACTTCTGAATAATGAGCACATATATCTAATTGTTAATGATTCAAAATCTCAGATCCATCAATTAAGGTAATTTGTAATAATATTTCGTAAAATTGACAACTGTATATATTTGTTTGTAGACTTTTTATTCAATATCGGAATCAAATAAATTAATATAGGTAGCTTATCAATTATCCTGTTGATTCTATGCAATTATTTATATTTGTTATATACACCAATATAGTTATATTAAATTCATTACACCTTCGTTACAATCGATTGATTAAAACAAATCTCGCAAATAACAATCATAAGTGTCATATTCCTCGCACTGTTTTAAAGATATCAATTATTCTTTTCCTAATTTTAACTTACTTGCGATTTGCGAGAAACCATATTTTACCAATTTTTTTTCACCACCTTGTGGATTTGTTGATTTGATTATTCTGAGTTTTTTTCAAAATGACTATGCTTGTTTTTAACTCAGCACGTTATTGAATAATCCAGTCTGTGAGAATGTATGTAAAATTGTACCCATCCTTGCGGAAATGAGTTCAGGCTTTCCTGTTGCCTTGGTTATTTTACGATAATCTTATCAATCCACACTGCTGTCATATCCTCACTTCAAAAAACCATCAAGAGAGAAATAATGTAACAGAGTTTCGTTGAGGGAATGAAAGTAGTTCGCAATGAGACGGCATGTTGACCGTGAACATCTGAACTTGGAGTGATCCGGCCCGAATTGCAATTGAGAGTTCTCCGACCATTTCATTCACAATCAGCCTTGAAGAGAATTGATTTTCACAACGCCGGAGAAATCGAACAACGAAACATTGGCGCACGAGCGCTTTTCTCTTGCCAATTATACATTTCGCCTTGCATATAATACTAGATCTCATACGTCTATGCGTAAGTATGTGTTATGCTATCCGAATAGAGTAGCATCGCGTGTAACGGAACAGAGATTGAATTAAGTCAGAGGGAAGCCAAGTTCTGGAGGTATAGTTTTTCATGCAATTTTAATGACGGTTTCAAAGTTTAGCCCTGCTACCCACCCCGCGGTCTTGGGGAAACCTCTAGAGAGTATCTGACCCGCTTCTGGGCATTTCGAAGATTAAATTAGTCCGAGGTGGCTTTAAGTCGGCGAACGGCTATGGCGGGTTGCTTATTTTACGATACCTTGCAAATCCCCGTTTTCAGCTTACCGGAACTTCTCTCTATTTGTGCTACCTGTCTTACGGATAGGTACTATTTCAAAAACCACGTACTTTTTCACTGCACAATTCTATAGCTAAAGCAGTTTTATTTTTGGTAGATGTTTGGGGGTGGCCTTCAAATTGGCACGGCAAATGGTTTCTTGTGTCAACTGCCATGTTGAAAAACACGGTTCATTAAATACGCATCTCGTAAACGGTGCATCGTACGGTTAAAAAGAGAAGAAAACTAACTTCAGGTTCACTTCAGGTATATCGTTATTAGAAATTTTGGCTTTTTCGTACATAAATAATAATCAACCGAAATCCAGCCCGGAAAACAGTATAAAAAGTTTTAACCATTTTATTCGTACGTTGCACTGTTTACGAAATGTTTGATAATTTGAATTTACACTCCGGTACGACCACCGCCAAACATTTTCCATAAATGCAATTGCTCTCAACATAGAAATCCTTTTCGGATTTCGTTGTATAATTGACTTGAGAATATTTTGTTCAGCAACTAAAAATGAAAAAAATAACTTGAATGCCACCCAAGCGTTAAAAATATTTCTACATCAATACATCATGCAAATTGACAACGGTTCTTACCAACCAAAGGTTCAAAAATATTGTCAATTTTCTATACAGCATCGCGTGAAAAAGTGTGATGTAGAAACAGTTTTAATGCTGGGATGGCATCCATCCCGTGTGAATACCATCGTATTGAATTATTTCGAGGTGTGCAGAGCTAAGGTTAAACATATTAAATGTCCGTAAAATATTCCAAATAGGAACGTAAACTGCCGTTATATCAAATACCGCAGGATTGTTCCGTCCAAAATTCGCAATCGATTTAACAGAGTCCTGGATTAGAGAATGGGAAGTTCCTCAAGCGGTTTTCGGGATTTGATATTGGTATTGACGCCGCGCTACCGAGTAGTGAAGTATGAATATAATTTATCGGCGGACCTGCTCCGTATAATAATAATCTTTGTAGGATCTCTCGGGAGTTTCCGTACAACGAAACAAGCGTAGCTCCGTTGACAGTTGCTAACACGAAGCCTGACACGTGCCAGGCCTTAGCAATGCCCGTGCGGTGGCTTCTACCGTAGGATACAATTGAACGGGCAATCCGTGGGCACGTGAGTGATTAAAACGCCGTTTGAATGCGTGGTTGGTGAAGGCTTCTGGCGCATTTCCCTCTTGGAATTCCGTACGCAGGAGGATGTCGCCATTCTTAGTCTTCATTCCCTTCTCCTCTTCGACAAATCCGAGGTCTGAATTCATTAATAGCCAAGGCTGAAAGCCTCGAAATCCAGGGTGGAAATCTTATTGCTAAAACGTGGACACCGGGGATACGATTTGATTTTTCCACTCTGTTATATACGTGAAAAAAAAAAAAAAAAGGAAAAGAGAGATTCGACGTGCATCGTTTCTTACATCTCAAGTTTTTCAATTCTGCGATAACTAAGAAATATCCTCCAATGTAGGTATGATATTCGTAGGTTCGGACTATCGAATGGACACGTTTAAAAAATTTTTGGTTCTACGTTTCTGATTCCTGCCTATAAAGTTAAGAAAATGATGTTAATTTTAGTGATCACGAATATCTGCACTGTTTGCACGGGAATCAGGGTTTAGGAAAAAGCGTGACTCCCAAATTAAGGCTAAAAAAATCTGAAAAAATTCAGCGGTATTTCCTGTATTAATTAGGAACTTTGTTAGTAAAGATCAATTCGTGATTCGAAAGGGGTAAGGGTCAGAGACTGATCGAAACTTTTTGGAACACTCCTAAAATACTCTAACTTTATTTTTCATATTCGTTTCTTTTCTTATTATTTAACTCTTCAAAGCGGGATCGTGCAATGTGACTAACGGACTACAGAGAAAAAATCGTTTCGCTTTCGAATATAAGCTACGGGATACATCGTACAATTAATTTGTAAACGTCTTGTCTTTTACAAGTTCATTTCCATCGCCTTGGTGACTCGGAGTCACCAATTGAAAATAAACCAGGACTCCATTTCCTGATCTAGGTGAAACTGTGCCATATTCTCAACAAAAGGAAAAAACAGAACAGAGAAAAGAAAAAAGGGAACGGACGCAGGACGCCGACGGATAATTTTTTCTCTGGAATCTTCTACATTTTTCTTTCGTTTGACCAAAAATATACATACGACTAATCGAAACTGAATTTCTGTGAAAGAGGTCAGTTTCGGTCTTTCGCCGCTTGGTGGAAACAGCAGATCCAACTGGGTTCGGTTGAATAAGAGCAGCCACTTTACAGTGGGCATTGACTCGGCTTCGAGCCGTCCAAGAGCGAGTGGAGTAGAGATTAATCTTGCCTGCGGTACTTCTGCTCTTCGGCAACCGAACATGTATCTCCCAACTGCAGGCTGGGCAGGTTGGATATCCTCGCGTGTGTCTCGTGCTGGGAATACAAAATTTATCGCGTCCAAACGATGGGCGAAAGATACAGAGACGCGAGCTCGAAATAGGATGAAGAAGGAGAAGAAGAAGAAGAAGAAGAAGAAGAAGAGGAGGCGGAGGTGGAGGTGGAGGAAGTCGAACCTTTGCGTCGTTACGTCGAGAGCGTGAGCCGATGGTGCGCCGAGTTCTCTGTTCCAACCCCAAAGCGACCCTCGCAAACCCAAAATCCAAAACTCCTAACCCGCCCAGCCAAGTTAAATAATTCGATGGTCGAGTTTGCATGTCTCCCATATAATATGCATGCGTTAACCTTCGCGGAGCTTTCCACTCCTTTCCGTGAATATTTTAAAGGCTGGAAATGTCACCCAGGACGTTTGGCTCCCCAGTTTCCACTGAGAATTCTGATCTTCGATAGAATAATGGATGAATTTGAACGACGCGCAGCTGCCTCAAAAATTCACCCCCCTCATTCGGTATGCCGTACCGTGTCACATGATGATATCTCGATATTGTTGCGCCGTTTAATTAGCAAATACTTGAAAGTGAAAACATTTTCACCTTCGCTCTTATCTCTGATCTGTTCTTGATTCAAAACCTGTATCGTGAATGTGTACATATGGTTAAATATGCGACCAGGAAAAGATGACACGGAAATAATCCTAATTTTTATTATTAGTTCAAGCATCAGTAAAGGGTTGAAAATAGAACTTTCTCGTATGTTGATAGACGAATTTGTATAATCTTCTACTTCTGTATGATGACACAAAAAATGTTGTTAATCGTTACGTTGAAGTAACGAAACACCTACTTAAATAGTAATCACTATTTTCCAGCTTTCGAATAAATTTGACGCTGTATTGTACCGCTTACTGAATGTCATTACAAATTTTAAATTTTCTTGGAAATATATCGTGACGATACTTTTACAATTCGTACTAATGATATCACGGGTTGTTAATAAAATTTGTCGCATTCTTTTGTATTGATCAAATGAATAATGCGAGAAGACTTGCTCCGCGTCTACCAGTCGAACAGCAGTGATTCGTTTCACGTAAATTGATAAATTTGAACCTGGATGTTTAAAAGAAGAGTGAAATATAAGAAAATTCATGCTTTCCTGAAACCTTGTAAATTTCATAATTAAACATCAAGCTTCGCGTGAAACTGCAACAATATTATTATTTCTAAAAGTATTTTGATCTTTCGCGTTAGAACTGTTCTTTCTTTCTCTTGTATTTTCTCTTCAACGAAGAATGTTAAAGAAGTGCTTCTTTGGCACATTCAAGTCTGTATTTTTTGGCCTACCATCGACGTTCAGCTGGAATTAGAGATACAAGTTGCTGAAAAATCTCTGTGCTTTGTACCCGTAAATATATATATTTACCCAACGTAAAGTCGGGGGGCGGTTTTTCTTTTTCTAAGGACTTGGACGGCTCGCTTCTTGGTGAATTGTCGCTCCATTTCGTCAATTGCAACCTCAAGAGACCATTTCATCGACGTTTCAAAGGCATTTGTATCCCGTATTTGTTATACTTCACAGGCTTTCACGTGCTATATGCAATTCTGATCGATAATTTAATCCACGTTTCGCGACACGACGTGTTGGTTAAAGATTAATTCCCAAAATCGATGCCGCGGTTTCGACGACGAGATTGCTCGCGCTTGTTTCCATCTACGTGCCGTGAAATACAGGCGGAACCCTCGACCGCGGCAACCTGGGTATCAATAATTCGTATTCCTCTGCACCGCGTCGATCCTTGCTGATCGAACTCGGTGGTATCGATCTTTTCTTTCGTCCGTGGCACAGTATCTACGCAATCGTTGTGCTGAGCTGGGCAAGCAGCGGAATGATTAATTATATTTCTTCACATGTTTCTGGTATGGATATCTATTTGTTATGTCGAGTACAATTGTTTCGTCAAACAGTTTCGGGGCGAAAAGCATCATTCCAGCTGACTAGAATAAAGCATCTGTAGTAATTTTCCAATTTACCTATTTTCATACCGTCGCGTAGAATATTATCGAATTATATCGCACGTCTCTGCAACTTCGAGCCTTTTTGAAAGATGGCGAACGGTGTAGATCTTTACCTGCGACGAGGTTGACGTTGGTACCATTCTCGTAATGAAATACCAAATGATAACGGAATCAACGTCTGGCAATTTTAAAGTGAGTTCAAATGAGTTCAGTTTCCAAAAACCAATTTCTACGAAAACTACGATTTCTCGAATTTTTGTTAAAATTTCGAAGTAACGGTTTAGTCAAACCGTGCATCGTCACGTTGACACTACAAACTTCAAACTTGTTAACTGCAAGGAACCAGGCTTCCTTGACTTCGCGATTTTAACAACTTTCTAATCGAAAATTTTTAAAAATTTATCCATCGTAAACTATGCTGGTCGAAACTGACTTGCAAACACATCTTAGTAGCATTTGATTTGCTGATTATTAGCAAAGTTACATACATCTTAAGCTCTTCTTGATTCTGTTGAGAAAACAAACATTCCAAAGCCCATAGCTTTGATTTATTTTCATCGAAAACAGAAACAGCGGCCAGTGGCCTTCACATCCGCGTTTTTCTATAAACACGAGTTCCAGTGTGAATCCGTTTGGATTAAGGTTCACATAAAAAGAATTAGTGCGTTTCCCAAAAACGTCTAAATGGTAAAAATAAAGACCGTATGCGTGCAACGCATACGGAGACTTGGATTGAATTGTAAGAGCGATTCAAAATGAAATTATAAAGGTTGTAAGTATACGAAAAGTGTATATGCATCCATGAAATTGACTAGATGATGCAAAATGAGTATAATATTCAGAGGCGTCAAGCATCGAGGATGCGACACCTAACTTGTACCTTGATTAATCATTCGACGGTGTCAGTATCGCGGTGAGTCCGGCAGCGTCAGGAGATGCAAGTCCTGAGTAATTGAAACATGCCTTTGCCCGAAAAGATCGCTGAGCTTTCAGGATCCCAGGAGCTTCGAGACCTATTCACAACCCTACCGGAATTACATATCGACCGACATTCACGTCAGCCAGCAATTTCTCCCGTCTGTCTACAGGCTTCTTCGAGTATCCTCGAGGGTGGTAAAGCCTCTGGTTCCGTTTATTAATTATTTGTCTCGTTCAACTACCGGTCTCGCCGTTTCGTCCTCAACTTTTGGTGGTACCGGAAGTTCGAGTAGCCCCGTCGATTAAGCTCTCGCGTCTCGACTGGAGTGCGCTTCTCTTTGTTCTGGCGTTAGGCAAACCTGATACACTCGGAGTTCACGGAACAACTCGGCAACTTCGTTATTGGTACTCACTTCACTCTAACAAACTTTATACGACTATTTATTTATTTATGTACATAAAATACGGAAGAAGACCAACTTTCCTTTCGTCAATCCAATATTTCATTCCCACAATCTGCAAATACGTGTGATGCTTTAGTATTTTTGTATTTTACTATCTGACGAGTATCCACTGCACTACAGAAAATCTCTTCAACTTCCAATCCCAATAAGGACAGAGTCGGGCAATCGGTTTACCATATCGGCAGAAAATTGTTCATCCTGGAGAGTCTACGTATCGTATAGAGGCAACAATGAAATACACTCTTTCGGTCAAGTCGTTCGTTCTTCACTGGACTTCGTGATCCAAGCGCATCCTCTGGAGCCTTGTTCAGACAGCCGTGATCCTTCCGGTGCCATCTTAGTTCTCACCGCCACTGAACTGTGTAGTTCCTAACAATTTCGCAAACTGGCTGGTCTCTGAAGCGATGCTCCAGGGCGATTTGATCCTAGCAGGTATACCCGATAATGTATCGATACACAGGTATAATGTGATACGCGGCACTTCTGCTACAGCAGAAGCTTGGGGCTGAAAAGGTCATTTACGCCACAGCTGGCGGCTGGACGATCTTTGGCGCCGTCAATCGAATCTGCCTCGTAACGCGGGTTTGGCAGCCAAGGTTTCCCGTCTCTTCGTTCTTTAGGCATGAGCGAAGGAAAAACTGGTGGGTGGGGTTTGAGTTAGCCGGAGGGTATGTGCGAGGGTGGCTGGTGGATGGGTGAAAAACCGCGTTTCCATAATTCAATTACACCGTATTGTGGCGGGCGTTAAGGCGTGTTGGCTAGAAACGCGTGTGGAACGAAATGGGGCGATGCTCGGAAAGGGGGAATAACGCGCTGCTTTTATTAGCCCATCAAATCCAATATGCCACTAATTTTGCCGTGTCCCTATTTCTCCCTGCGCTGAACCAAACTACAGACACGCGGCATTAACGAAATTGCCTGCGGACGTGGCGGGAAGGTGAATAAACTGAACGTAAGTGCAAATTGCACCTAAACTACAAAGGTGCATCGAAATCCATCGAATTCGGAAGTTCCCGGTCAAAGATCACAATATTTCTACTTGATGTCATTTTTTGACAACTACATGCAATATGTATACGGGCATTGCATGACATCACGATCAAGATTCTACGTCGATGTCTCACATTGGCTTTGTAATTTTTTATATGAAAGTACGCGACGAAAAATGGAATCGCAGTTTTTTTCAGAAATTTTTGTCCCAGCACATCTGAAGTACGATTTAAAAACTTGATACAAAAATCCACACTTTCTAAAATTAGAGAAAATTTTAAGAAATCTTATGAAAAGTAAAAAAAAAATTTGACATTTATTAGAAGATTGAGATTTCATAACTTCAAAAGATGAATAAGTAAAATAAAAATTACTATTATTCGATTGCATTTTCGGCATAAGAATGAACACAAAAACGTTAATTTTTTAATAATAATAATATTGTTTTTTTCATTTTTCTTATTTATCTTTTGAAGTTTTGAAATCTCCATCTTTTAATTAGTGTAAAAAATTTTGTTGCATTTCATAAGATTTTTCTGAATATTTTCAGATTTTAGAAAGAGGGAGTTTTTGTTTTAGGTTTTTTAATCACATTTCAGATACTGAAATGCTAAGTCCAAAAATTCTGGATAAAATTGGGATTGCGTTTTTCGTCATATACGTTTATAAAAAACAAAAATTATAAAACCAATCTGAGACATCGACGTAGAATCTTGATCAAGATGTCATGGAATGCCCCATAGTATCAGGTGCTCGTGGAAATATCAGACCTTTGAACTCGATTCTAACCAACGCCTTTATCGTAACTCAAGGGTATAATTGTTTCCAGGTTTTGCTGCACAACCGTTCACGCTCTTGGATTTCGTGCATGTATCTTCAAATATGTATTCACTTTTGTACATTTCCAACATTTCCAAATCAATGTTTAGGTAATTTTTAAGCCCCCGTGAATCCACGAACGCAAAAGTTCACCTATAAACGAACAATAAACTAGAGAGGTAAGAATGTGAAATATCATTCACCGTGCAATGTGGTCCCTTAAGTCTGAAATTGCCCGTTCTCTTTCCTGCGCAGAGTGTAGATCATCGAAGTGAGAAAAACTTTCTGGACATGTAGGTACGATATCTCGTGGTACGAGTCGAGGATGAAATTTCCGGGACAAATCAGACGGAGTGGATTACAATTTTTCTAATGCAAGTCTAGCGCCTCGACCCAGTGCTCAAGGTTTGCGTGTTTGTCTGGATGTCTGTCGTTTTCGCTCGCGACGAGGATGACGGAACTGGGAGAATAAACCGCGTATAATATCTTACCGAAGAAGCTCTCCACCCACCTGCGAGAAACCTATTTCCCCTGGCGACAGAGAAAATTGAAGAAGCCCCTTCCAGTAGCTCGGTGTTGGTGTCGGTGCTACCACGATCCCCCCTGTGTATACGCTGCTTCGTAAACAGGCATAACGCAGGCAGCTCTCCACTCGGTGTCACGTGCAGTTTAAAATTACCGGAAGTTCTTCGTCCTGGCTATAAGCTTTACATGCGACGTCGTGCGCCTGAAGCATTTCCTGTTTTCACCATTCTATTTCCATGTTTTTTTGATATTATTTTCATGCACTGTTGTTTTTTTTTTTTCTCTTTTTCTTTTTTACCTCTGTTCGTTGGAACTTTGATGCGCCCACTGCGACATGCAATTAGTCGTAAAATGAACGGTGTTGACCTTCAACGTTGGATTTGGCCAGGAATACATTTCTTCCATTGAACCTCTTTTCACTTTCGTACTCATCACAGAATATATGTATAGCTGCTTACGTAGATTACTGCCTACAATCGATATTCAACCATTCGACTGTCACTGAGTAATTATGAGCGCATTTATCTTGTGGCTTAATGTTGATGTAACAGTTCGGCCTCGTTTGACGCCCGCATACTTTACTATAATCAAAAAGAATAAATATCAAAAGACATGAAAAATACAATTCACTCAACTCTAAACTCATTGTAAATAATTGAATGAAAACAGATTTCTGAACAAAAAAACATCGAAAAAACTAAAATAAACAACGTAAAATTCACAAATACGGAATCGAATTAGTGTTTTTTAATTGATATATTCGATTTCATTTTAATATTGGGGAAGCTGGACTGAATTAACTGAGATTTTCACGTCGTGCCAGCTGTTGCCGCACAAAGAACATGAAATAGCGTGAAACAAGAGCGGAAACTCAGTTTTGCTCGTTGGCTAAAATTTTGGTGCAGTGATTGCTTAAGGTTTCTATTTCAGTACATGGATCAACTGTATTGTTGTTGTTTTCAGATTTTTATCGTGAAGCGTTGAAATACGAATTCTATTCTGAAAAAATTCTTTGAAGGTAGTAAAATTGTCGCCAATGAAAGTCCAATTCGTGACAACAGTACTGTTACCTCTGTCAGGTTTGAAAACTGATAGCAAAATGTTTGGAATATCTTTTAGAAATTATTAGGTTTCAGAAATATTACAGCCATTGAGGCTTTGGTTCAAATTAGATGTGTTTCTTTTCGAAGTTTAAACATCAACTACCGAAAAATTATAAACCACCCAAGTTTTCTTAGTTGAATTACATCAAAGCTTGTATTTCGGAGTTCAACTCTACTATTATTCAGTTCAAGTTGAATGATTTGTATTTTAAAATTTTTAATTATTACATTTCTTTTACCTACGTTATACACCTATCACCGTCCTCCTCAAAAAATGGCGACTGATAAAGTTTTCGAGATGTAGTCTATCAATGATATTTTGAAAATAATTTCAAGGTTACCTAAGAATTGGAAGCATCACGTGAAATAAATTTGAGTACGGAGGTAACTCGTTTACAAATAAATTTCAGCTTACAGTCGATTTGGAATCAGCGTTTTCACACTATTCGCCGTTAATGTCTGAATATATGGATTACATTTTTTGTACAGAATAGCTTGAGTATTGTTCACTTCGATCGCCAAGGTCCCCTTATCTGTTATCCTAATATCCGCTAAAAATGAGGAATTACCGAACTCACTGACCGTCCATAATGCTTTATATTCGTACACTTAGCGTGTTGGATTTTGACCATTTCAGAGGCATGCGTATTGTATTCAGCTCGAATGCGAAACCCGATGAGAACCGTCTGACTCGTCGGTAAACCGGTCGGTAAAATCGTGCGTCAACATCTCCAGTGGGTCAGACATTACGCAGTGCCAGTGCGCGCGCTACCGGCGTGTCAAACGGTTCTCATTGGATTTCGTGCTCGAGTTAAAACGAATGCCTCTGAATCGGTCGCAACCCAATAAGTCGAGTATACCGTAGGTAATCATAACGAAATTTCGTCCGTTGGAAATTGCGTCGAAGAATTCCCGAAACCACGTAACTTTTATTTCAACAATTTGCCTGATACATCGAAAGGCGGAAAAGGTATATCCGCTGATGACACCTTTGCGTGACAGACCGCAACCCCTATTATGCATCCATGTATGTGATCGACATACGTGGAAGTAGCTTGGCGTGCGGGCTCGGATGACCAGACAACGGTGCGTCGCGTACTAATGGGCACTGAAGTCCCTGTGGTAGCATGGATGTAGGGAACTTAGGACAACAAGCTACTGCAGACTACGCCCAGCTGGATGGTTACTACCAGGTCCACACAACCCTGTGCAGGGCTGTGAACTACTCGCGGTCTAAGAAGGTAACTCATTTCTACTGCTTTAGATGTAAAGTTGACTACATCAATGTGGTAAGTAACTCCTGCGTCCTTTAGACTCCCTAGGGTTTCATCGTCACTGCGTTTCTATGTGAACTATTTTCCCAGCCTTTTCATGCCAGATTAATCATGAATAATTAAAAATTATAGAGACCTGCACAGGTTTTTATGAATGCTCTATTTTTAAGCTTTTAATTAGACAAAATTGCGTGGGTTCCTCAATATCATGGGTTACCGATTATTGTAACGTCGAAGAAAGGCAACAATGCATTTCATAGCTGTAATATTGGATCACTTAGCCACAATATTGACGATTTTTTAAGATTACTTAGGCAGTATCTCATTTTCTCAGTATACAATGCAATATGATACGTATTCAAACGCATTTGCAAATTATAAATTTGGATTTTAAGGGAAATTTCTGCATGGTAGTGAAAATTCAAACTTTCTCAATTGAGGTGAAGTTTCAAACGGCAATAAAGTTTTACAAATCTAGGATTTTTCTGTCCGTTTAGATTGATTGTGCTCAGTGAGTTTCACGTCGAAATTCGGTGTTCTTCGGAAACCTCGTTCTGTCGCATTAATTCTAATGAAAATTTGATATAATTCTAGAGCCATCCTGGTAGTGTAGAAAAAAAATTTCACATTCAATTTGAAACTTGATTGTTAGCCGTCAAATTACGCCACTTCTGTGCAATTGACAATATCCAGATACGAATATTCAATTGAAGAAGAGGTATGGCTCACAGTCGTCTCACCCTTTTAACTTATGTTTTTTTGCACCTTGATTCATGTACCTTTTCCACCTCTTCAGTGAGAGTGTTGTGTATTTTAATACCGTAACAATCAGATGTTCCGCATAAATTCTGGGCATACAGAATGGCCGATGTAAGTAAGCTTTGTTACGAACGTAGTGGAAGGCAATTTGAACATAAAAAGAAGGAATCTTATGGAAAAGATAGCGCCTGAGATTCAAGACCGGCTTGAAGACTCTTGTCCACTTTTCGTTTTATACGTTGATTAACGCGTTCAGTGTCCAGTGCACAATGTATCCCTTGTCCAGAGATTTGTAAACATCCGCTTTGGCATCTTCTTTTTAGAAGTGTATTTATCTCGGTTCGAGCAGCACTTTTACCAGCACTTTTGTACGTGCCATAACTCGTGACGAAACTGAGACGACACGAGCAGTCATTTATTTACACACCGACAAATAAAACACTCGAATCACCCATGCGTGTCCTGTCTCGCATCATTTACCACCTCGCATACATCACATGACTATAATTGAAGTAAGGTAGGTTCGTTGAAAAATTAGTATTCGTTTTCTGAAAAATTATCATATCGATAGAACTTGACCATTTCAGTAATATTAGTTTTTGAGCTATAATTATGGTTTGTAAAAGCATGTTTATAAAACGACTTTCACAAAATTGTTGTTATTGGTTACTACTAAGCTCAAAAACTATCGCTGTAGTCTCTAAATTATATGTACAAGTTACAAACTTCGTACAATGTATGCACGATATGGCTTTTCGTTTTTTAGAAAATCATTGATTAAAATTCAAGAAATTGTCACTGGATTCGTTTAAATTTTGCATAAACTTTTCACAATCCTAAACTGTACTCCCGTTTCGGAACCAAAATGGTATATCCTTGTATACTTTGGCCACTGGCTGCAGAGTTGTTGACGACACTTTTATACATATTTGTTCGTCGTAACTAAAGGTAGGAACAATTTTACAATACCTGTGCCACATTAAGTACTGCACTGAGTTCAACCCAGAAAGTACCTCGACTGATTTAATGATTGCAAAACCCGCACTCTTACGGATCACGCGAACGTAGGTACGGGCTAGTTTCAATTTATAATTAGAGCTTGGATAAGTTAAAACTAGACTATGGGCGTACTGTGCAAGATGATGAGTTTACCATGTGCTTAACAGGACCGCTACACCCAATTTCACAACACAAAATCACATGTGTATGTAATATGCAGGGCGACAATTTAACACTACGAAAGGATCGAATGTAGATGCAGAGTTTTGTAAAAGTTTCACTTTTGCATAGTCGTTTTGATTATTTTGGATTAACCTTGATTTTGTTTCAACGATATTTGAAATACCGTTTAATGGTGGTCAGTGCGTCCAATCGACTCCGCAATTACGATTTCAACTATTGTTACAAATGGGTTTAACGTTTAGGGACTTGACTAAAAACCGATGGAGAGTCGCCATGAGAGTTCATTTTCGATGAAAAGCCTTTTTACCTGAGTCAAATCTTCCGATGAAGTCTCTTGAGAAATTGTGGAATATTTTGACAACGTATATGATAATTCCGCCAAAGTGAAGTTGAAAACAAGTATTCCGGCAAGGAATCAACCGTTTGGAATCAAGCAGAAGACGATTGATCGTCATGGAATAACGCTCTTTTCTTTACTCGTGTACCATTTGCCTCGACTGTGAAATCGCGATTACTGTAATTTCACTCATACCACTTTGTTAGATTTGTTACTTAGTACGGTTGAGATTGCTATTATACCGAGATCGTCATAATAACAGTTTAATTAATTACTCCAACGACTCGAGGAACCGACCTCATGCACCCTCAATGTGCGAAATGCATGGCAAACCCATTAATTTATCTCACAGTGTCGTGAACCAGGATGAACTCCACGATTTATCGTGACTCAAACTTTGCTTATTAAGTCATCGTCTCAGGTCAAGCTTCAGAATGAATCTGCAATTTGTAAAAAGTCTTCTGCTTTTCACCGCCGTACCATACGATTAGAACATTCTTATGTTTTTTGTGTTGGTGCTTAGGTAAACGATTCTCGTGCTCAAAATCAAGATGAAACCCAAGTTCAACTTCTGCTCACAGTTCTCTTTCGCTTGACTTGACTGGATTAGAAGGCTGATGTCACAGCCAGTTAGCCAGGCATCATCCGACGAGGTTATTAGCCATCAGCATTTCGGGCAACTAGTTTAACTAGCTCTTCATCTAATTTGACTTGTTTTTATATCTTCTTGTTCGAAACTACGACGTAGAATGCCAAAGCACAGTAACCGTGACTCTGGGCTCCAGTCCTACGAAGCAAACTCATCGTTAACTTGGCTGTATCAGCATTTTACGCGTAACGATAACCGATTCCAAGAAAAGTTCAAATTTGTTAAACGAAGCTTACCGATATAGGTACGTACAGATTTGAATGAAATGAAACTTCTACCGAGTTCTCTGATTAAATTCCAGCTGCTGGTAGTATGAGGCAGTTCAGTCTGTTATTGCAGTAGTTCCTCGAAGTGCTGCAATCCAGCTCAGCTCGTACAGCACCCGTCAAACTTTTGGCGACACGTAATCGCTGTGGTTTCAAGCTTCTGCTACGTAACGCACGTGCAAAGTTTCTCAAAAATATGCGGTACAGCGGAGATTACGCAAGCTCTCTCTTCTTCAATTTATTCAAGGTAAACACGAAGTTCCACTTGCCTAGACACCAAAGCTGTAGCTCGAATTTATGAATGGAAATTCTCCCCCACCAATTGTGGTGTAAAAAGTTTTTACCACTTTCACAGTTTTTCGGCTCTTCATAAAATTTATAATTCCAGAAATCAACAACATTTCATAAGTTGTTGACAGTTGGCTGACCGGGATCCGTTGAGCTTTGAGACCGTTAGTCATCGTGATAAATGAGACATCGGCGATGGCGTCGACTTGACACGACCCTCACGTAGACCGGAAGTCGGCAGGGACTGAGAAACTTCTTTTTTTACATAGTTCTCGAGCTAGTTCATCGAGTAATTTGCGAGTACGGTCCTAACCACTGACAGACCTGCCGCGCGTGCTTCTCGGATCATATCGGCACTCCGCCAGGCGTTTGACCATTTCCTAGTATGCACGCTCATGACACGAACCACACGATTCGTATTAGCGTCTCTCTTTTCTTCACGCTGCTCTTCAGTCACGTATGTTCAAAGGGTTCCGAGCACAGGTCGTATTAGGATAGGCAGCTTACGTTGTCAGCCTACTAACGTACCTAAACTTGTGAGTAATCGGGAGAAGTACAAGAACAATTATTTTCCCAAATTTTCGAAGAGTTTGACAAATCTCGGCCCATCACCAGCTAGCAATGATACTTCAGTTTATTGTAGAATGCGTTTGATCTTGTAAATATTAGTCACTTCGAAGAAAATGTATAGGTGGAAACTTGTATCAATTTTCGTTGTTTAAATCGTGGATACATTTCCAATAACTTGAGTTTGCGATCACACAACGTGAGTGAGTTTTTCGGCAAACATCAGAACATTTTTTTTGTTTTTGAATTAATATTGATCGCGAGAAAGCCATGAAGAATGTCATACGAGTTGATAAATGAGTATCGGAATATTATCGAATGGCTGTACGGCTCCGGTGAACTGGAACTTTTCATACTCACCCTAATCTCTGCTATTTGACACTAAAGAGGGTGAATAAAAAACTCTGTGTGTGATGTTTTATTCTGTACTGTGTCATTCAACTTGATTAATACTCAGTCTCGAGTCATTTACAGATGCCAGAGTCGGAGCAGATAGCGCATGCAGAAATTTATAATAGAAACAGATGTTTTATACTCACTTAAATGCCTACGTAGAATACCTTACAACAATGGATATAAGATTTAGTTTTGCCTCCCAAGGCCTGCAATTTCAGCTACCTAGTAAACGAGTGAAAATCACGGCGAATGGCCTTACCACACAACGAGCAATTACCGCTGTAAACGCGTTTGAAATTGAAAATTGTTTCGCGTGATAAAGCTGCAGCTTATCGTAGCATTTAACTGATTTCCATTGAAGCATCGAGAATCGCGAGTATAATGGGACGTCAAAACCTTGGTAATTAGCAACATTATGATCGACGGTTAAAGCCGAAAGTCTGCCTTGTACTAACGCTTAAGCACGCTGCAAGTAATAGTCTGACCATGAAAAGTATTGGCGTACAAGGTCACTCAAGTGCGCGACCCAAGTTTTCCATTACATCGGACACCAAGAACTTTCCCATTATAATACAAAGGGCTTGACCTATCGCCAAGTAATCACAGTCAGTAATTAGTAGTGGGAAGCAGTTGATAATAATAGTTTGTGCATCTGGGGAACTGGTCTCTTGAGACTCGCAAGAAAATGTGTCTTCAAATGTTCCTTTTTTTGATCCATAGGAAGTCAAAGACGATGATACGTATAACAGTCTTAGCCTTTTATTATTCGTGTCCCATAAGTCAGATATTCTAACCTGTACGTTACATACCAAGGATGAAAGTTGACAAAACAATCTATACGTGCAGCGTTCGCTTCGTAAATAAATGACTAATTTTCATCCTTGTATAAAAACAATTCCAGAATCGCATTTATGATGAAATAATAATATTCTCGAATCCGTGACACAAGTAAAATTTCAATCGCGAAAGTGAATCATTCAGTATGAAAAAACCATGATTCGAATTCGATTCGATTTCCACGTCACAATGATGGAAGATGGTGCCAATTTTAATGGTTCAGAACTCCCATTTTTCCTTCGTTCAATAATAATTGACAAGTGTCTGGGGTACACTGAAAGACCTTGATGCGTAGAATTTTCCAAGTCTTCTCGTTCCATGCAGTCGGTGGGTGAGAGTGACACCTTATCGGGTGGTAAAGTGAGCTGGAAATGTCTGACGAGAATTGGCTTGTCTATTTGCACGACCCGCGACGCAGCTCCCTCTTATAACAGACCCCACAGATATTTCTACTCGGTTATGATTGCGTGGGTACCTGAGATCAGCGTTGCTTTTTTCACTATGAATTCCACGAACAGCCGATCGTCGCGAAACACACAGCTCTAACAACTAATCATTACTTTTTTATGACAATAATCATCAAACTTATGCTGTATCTCAGATACTTTATATCTGAATCGCTTACGCTGGTAACACACATTTGAATCTAAGTTGAAGGAATAGCGCGACACTGGCAACGATTAATAAAGATTTCCAGAATTTATTTCTCCCAAAATTTTATTTCCCATTGACTTGTATACATATAACACTCCAGTCAAAGCTCAGGACAAACCCCACGTGCTTAAAATTTTTATTGGTGTTACCGACAGCTTAAAATTCCTCAACTGTACTCATCGATCAATTTTTATTCACCTGATTTCTGTCCCACTGTTGTAGACAGAAAGCAGTCGACCCCTACAGTACAGAAAACGATAATTTTTTATTCACATCTCACTATACATAAGAATACTTAAAATATACTTGCTGGTCGGTAGTGCCATGATGTACCGTCATAAAGTACGTATTAAGTTTCAGCTAGAAAAATCACCTCGCTAATACTATTTCGTATATACTTCTAGAACGCGCTGTCGTTTTGGCCTTTTTGTCGCGAACAACGTCCGGTTTCATCAAGACTCTTGCAGTAATCTCCGGGTCGCAGCACCGCCGCTGTATTATATCGTCAAAATTGCGATACTTTGCTCAGATTAATTGGTGCAGTTAGACAATGTATGCACTTCTGTCCGATATTGCGGTCGTGTTGCTCGTGCGTCGTCGAGAAAACTGTTACGGCACTGAATTTTTCAACATGCCAAATTGATCGATCCAAATTTTATTTGTGTACCATAAAAACTGATAACTTATTTTTTGTGTTCTTTGGTTTGTTTCAGGTAAGCAACTCCCGATAAAGCATCTTATTTCTGTATTTCTTCGTGTGTCCAATGACGCGTTGAAGGAAAATCACAAACCAGTGCTTGAGTACGTATTCTGTATTTTTAGGTATAATATTATATGAATTTACACATTCCGAGAGCAAGTGGTGAAAGTTAGCGGATTGAGTGACTGACGGCGCGTGCGCGAAATTCTGTCGCCTTCTCATCGTGCAGGCTGGCCACCTTCAGCTTCAGCTGTTAAACGTATCCAATGAAGGTTACGCAGGCACAGCGATCTTACTTGGGACAAGCGGATATCAAATAATTGATGCAGTGATTCGAGAAGATTTGGTAAACTTTTATTGTTAACTCACCGATAACTGATGGCTGCTACGAGTTATCGTAACAACATAACCTCAATTTGCCACTTTACGCGGAAGACTGACAGCTCATACCTCGTTTCGAGTAAGTTGGTTGCCGTGTCTTGCAGACAAGAATATTGCTGCGTTACGATCTGATCCATTATTAGAGTTCAATTATTTTCTGCACGCGCCGTCGGTCGCTCAGCCTGCTAACTTTCACTAAGAATCTCGTATTGGTAGAACAATATGAAAAATTGGTATCAATTATTATCAACAGAACGAATCTTTTTTAATAATTTCACAACGGATTCTCGTGATTTTTAAAAATAATGAATAATCCGTCCAGGGAATAAGTCATTCATCCGTTATCACAGTTATCAGCGAGCTTGGGAACTGTAAAACTGTGACTAGATTTTACTTAGTGCACCAGTTCAGGAAATTTAGCTAATTTTTCAGCACAGTTTGGCTGGAAAATATCTCCATATAGTACGGATGATTTCTGCAAGCTCATACCTTTAATGGGACTTCCTTCGGGCCTGAGCAATATTATCACGTGAAAGTATCCCGTAAGAAGTTTTGGATAATGAGAAAACATTATGCCACGCTCCTTGGAAAACGAGCGTCACACGAGTCTGATGCAAATTACAGCAAATATTTTAGCTCGAATTTCCGCCGTCTCAGACACTCACACTTTGTAACAAAGTTAAAAGAGAAGGAAAAATAGTACTCTTGAATTAGCGTAAGATGTTTTAAGTATAAGTCCCAGCGACGGACGACCATATCTCGGTTCATCTTTCCTCTGCAGACCTCTCGCCTATCCTTGGTGCATAAATGAAATGCAAATGATGAAGATTAGAGAAGGTGAGTTTGGTGATATTAAAGTTTCACCGTTAAAAATGCACCGCGGCCGTCGCGTCGCGTCGTTTCCCTCGCAAGGTGAGATCCGCGTATCTGGTCCAATTTAACATTGAAATTCAGATATACTGCATTAATTTTGCTCTTGATATAATGATCCCAATTACCGTAATATAATTTACACTCATTTTTCCCTCGCCGTCAAACTTCACGTTCCAACCGTTGCTTCGAGGACGTGATATTTCATTTCGAATCGTGATTAGTAACCCCGTGTGATTCAAGAACCACGTGCAAACTACGTGTTGCAGCATACAATTCCGTTGTTCACTCGATTTCGCGCTGACGTTGTGAATTCGGTATCCAGGGTGGGTCGGACTTCCGTAACGCCCACTGCTGATCGACGCTTTCATCTCCGGCTATAGCAGGGCTTTACGTATCGCATGTAGGTGAGAATAACCGATGGACACATACCCGTGCGATATCGTGAATATTGGAGAATGAACGAGGATCTCGCCATTCGAGTCACGCGAACTGAGATCCTTTTTTCATACTCATAGGCCAAGTTTTAAACCGAGGTACGTGACGGCTTAGGGATGCGTAATTTCTCCCGGAAATCAGGTATTTAATATATTCCCAAGGGGACCTCACTCTCGGCGTGGCTTCTTTTCATCAGGATTCCAGCTCCAGTTTCCATCCCGGTCTATTCAGCCCTCGATCCACCTTTGAATTCTTTTACCGGACTGTGTGCATCTCAATTCAAAGCCCAAAACGTTCAAGAAATTTACCGAGTGTGATTTGGTGATCTGATCGCGGATAAATTTCGCTAAACATTTACTCTGGCATTTTGATCTATTATCTCTCTTCTGGCGAGGATTCGTACACGTAAGCCTTTGCTGTCGAGAGTGAGTAGTTACCTTCACTCTTCTGCGACGACGCCGCGACCAATTCAATTGGTTTGCTTTGGCCTTGGCCACGCGAGAAGAGATCTACGACTTGGAGTAGAGCATTCGTAGTCTACTAAATTGCCGTTCTGCGATCCGAATATAGAGGCCCGTGCCCGTGACCCTGAATCTCATGACGTACTTCTCCGTCGCTGGATATCGAGTCAACTCTGCGCTGCGCAAGAACACCCTCGCTGCAGTTTTCTTTTTTCCCTCACTTCGCGTCGTTCAGAGTATTGTTCAGGAATTCTTTACCTACCTTATGGATCTCCAATTTTTGCCTACATCGTTATTGGCATCAAACGATTTATTGAGCATTTTTCAAATGAAACTGTCCGGTGTCTTGCAAGTCAAATTATCCAAACCGATTGATTTCGTAAAATGAAATTAAAAGGAAAAACAAATAAAGTTCAGGTTCCCTTGGCTAGGTTCAGCTTTATTACCTCACGGACACAGTATTGGGTTGAGGAACAAGTCACTGTCGAAATTATGCATACCACGTCTCCGATTCCTAAAAATCTCCACATATTCCCGTCTAACTTTGCCTTGCAATATCTTCGAGTTCATGTTTCCAAATTATTTCATCGTTTGTAGAAAGAAATCACTGGTAATTTTTAAAAATTTCTAACAATTTTTTAAAATCTTTCTGCAGTGCTTCCCATCGTTTCCTAATATTTCCTAACAATAGTTTCCTGTCCATTGTGCATCAAATCTTCCGTGTGACAGCCCCTCTCATTAAGTAAAGTCATTTCAAAAGCGTTTTTAATCCTGACATTATTCTAAATTTGATTACAGAATTTGTACGTTACAACTGTAGATATTGAGACTTAATATTTTCATGAAAATAACTAAAACAATGTATTCTATGCGATTGCTGCAATCGTACTAGTAGTAGTGTGAACGTAGCATGATCCAAGGCGAGTATTGCAATCACACCAGTTAGATATCGCTCATTCGTGCGGCACGCCCTATTATTTTCAACATCTGTAAACGAAAATTTGATTCGAGAATCAACCAAGGGGCCACTGACATCGGGAAAAAGTTTCTGTCAGGTAACGCACGTTCAACGACACAGTGCGTAAAATTGAGTTATTCGAAACTGCGCATGCGCCAAAAAAGTCCTAGCGTGTAAAATATAGCACTTCAATTGTGCGCATGCGCCAACGTTGTTTTACCGCACTATTCGGGAACGTAACACCTTACGCACGCTTCACAGGTTACGAGATTCGTAATCACTAATCAGCTGTTACGAAAATGAAGTTTATTAACTTACCTCTTCGATGCGTATCCATGAATGTTCAACACTTCCGTCACCCCGAAGAGTGCTAGTTAAGCTAATTAGTTAAGATAAACTCAGATCGTGATACGTACAACTTGCCTATCGCCGAGGTACTTGTAACGCTCGATCTTAGGTACATATGTAAACGAGACAAGAATCGAGCGGTACCGACTATTCGATCACGGTGACATTTTTGTTCTCGTGTAATTCAAACCCCTGTCCTTTCTCTCTGAAATCAATATAACTATTCAGAGGTTGAATAATTTGAAATTCCTTGTAACCGGACTCGCGTAATACTTGTCGTAGGGTGACAACGATTGGCTGGTCATAATTTCTCACCGACGGTGCACCCAGCATCGAGTCCATTCTGCCGAGAATCTCATCAACCTTCTCACTATCTCTGCGTCAACTTCATATCCAGTTCCCATCTTTTTTTAGCTTCAAGTTCCTTTAAGTCTTCAGGTCACAACCATCTGGTGCTCAGTTCGCAACCGCTAAATCTGGATAAAGCTCCCTGATTACTAATCAGGTTGCCCTACATCCATTTGAAGTCATCATCACGTGCCTCTGCACCGTTTATATCACTAAAATCGAAAAGTTGGAATTAGATCGGGAGATTAAGAGCTCCTGAGATTAGGCTCTAAACAGAGGTAGAATGGAGCTAATGTAGTGCACGCAAACGCGAGCAAAAACGTCAGCTTCTTTGTCCTTCTTTTACAATGGATAGCGATCAGGTAATTCGGCTGGGTGAAAATCCAAGCAATTCAGACTCAGTAGATCAGTTACTCTCGACTATCCCCCTTCATCCGTTCTTTTTGCCGCGATAACTTAGAGCATGGAATGGAGCAGTGAAATGAAAGACTCGACCGAAACGGACTCGGCAGCCTCAGCTGGGAAAGAATTGTAAGTTATATTTATGGAACGAATAGTACGACTAGGATGTAGATCCAATTTTTCCACAGATTCAGAGAATTATGATTTCATGATACGATTGTAGACTCGCCAGACAGTTTCGTGACAAATGACGACGTAAATAACGTCACTGGCAATTCCTTGCATACAGAAAAACAAAAAAAAAAATGTCCTGGTTTTATGATGTTTAAACAACGATACGTAAGTGCAAAAGACGTCATCTGTGCATTTTTTCGATTTTTATAGGGCAGTCGTTAATTTCCGACACATACTTACCACCCCTGAAATGGGTGAAAATAATGACGAAAAAATGTGGTCTGAATTATTTCAGATTTTTAGCTTTTGATTGGAAAGAGTGCCAAAATAAATCTGACATGTGAAAAGTGTTTTAATGAAATTAACGACCACCCTAAGCTTTTACTATAATATTTGGGTCGCCTACGCGTTTACTGAACAGCAATCGGTACCTGAGATGATAAGTTACCGAATCGGTTTTCAATTTTTCAGAAAAGAAAGTGTAAAATTGAAGGGACGAGTGAATTAAATTACATGTAAAAAACGTGAATAAATTCGTGGGATATTATTTTCATTCGCATACAAACAACATGGACACGAAATGTTATAGCGACGCGCTAGAAGTTTATCGATCATTTGTTCAAAGTCCACTGCCTAAAATATCGAGTTTGAGAGCAAAGTCGGAGTTCGGATGTACGTCGGCTGTATTTTAATTCATGACAGTCGATCAACATAAAAATACTTGGGCTCGTATCCTCGGACAGCGTGTTTTATCTTCGAAAACATCTCGATTGCTGTTGAATTTCGTTGGTCTTCAGCGAAGCGTTTATACCCATCATATAAAGTCTCGCCGCCGCAGCCGATCAACGTTAACTCAGCAGCCATTAATATTCATCTGGCGTCGACAGGGTAGATTACAAATTTCCGGAATTCTTGCAATATTGTGTACCGAATAGAGGCGGACCCCCTTCATCGGGATCCGGACAGCGGGCCTTCCGTATTGGACGGTGCCAGAACACGATCTGAGAGAAATTAATTTAAGACTGCCGCACCGCCGTAAGTCGTTATGTAATTACGTATCTCGGAGCAGAATTTCTCCTGAATTTCCGATGAACCTGTCGGTCTGTGGAACGAGAAGTAAAAAATTAATCACTCGAAACTGAACCGTCCGCTAAAGGTGTAGAAGTTGCGTCAGGTATTTAATGAGGACTATTATTAATTGATCTGATTTGCATTAAGGCTCGCTGACCAAGAAAAACTATCAGAACAGCAACTGATCGACCGATGGGAAACAAAATATCATGACCAAAAACATCGGCTCAGCGTGGCTCGAAAAAACCGGCCCAATTTAAAACCTGATTAAAATCTGAACGCGTTCATCGATCTTCAAGATTTTTTCTCTTGCCAGAAAGTACAGAAGAATGAACCCGTCATTTTTCATCTGAAAATTCAAAAAATTGATAGAGGATGCTTATGTAGCTGAAAAACTGATTTTCACCACGTCGCCCCGAGGTTGAAAAATATTTGTATTCAACTACGATCAACCTCATTTCCAAGTTAACTTGTGATCCAAAGGCGTATTATTCACTTCTTCTCAAAGTTTCACATCCGAATTTCGGGGCTTTCCAAAATATATGATAGTAAGTCAATCTTGCTCGATGACTGCAAGCGCTAAGCTTCGGTCAGATATTAGTAAAGTTGTGTGAAATATAAATTCAAATAATCACAAGGCGTGTTTTTATTCATTCTTAACCGATTGAAGGGGCAGCTTCATAAAAATCCGTTTAGGCCTCAAATGATCACCACTTTAACGTGTGTAGCATCAATCTTGTTTTCTCAATCAAAGGTTCCGAGTGACAAGAGTATCGAAAATGCGGTATTAAAAATTGTACAACAAAGTACCATCATCCGGCAGAACCAACAGAATTTGGTTTGTTTGTATCAAATGTTTCGCAAAGTGAACTGAATTTCTGAAACCGTAATTAACAAAACGGTTCCATCAGTATGACCAAATTGATCAGCTCCATGGTAGAAGGAACCACACATGTGGGCTTGTTTTTATGAATTTGAAACCGATTCGAGGGTGGCTTGATAAAAATCCGTTTAGCTTTCAAATAACCACCACCCTAACGCGTGTAACATCAATCTTGCTTTTTCAATCAGAGGTTCTGAGTGACAAGAGTATCGCAAATGTGGTACTAAAAATCAAACAACAAAGTGCCTTCGTCCTGCAAAACCAACTGAATTCGGTTCGGTTGTATCACATGTTTCGCGAAGTGAACAGAATTTCAGATAGCTAAATGAACAAAACGGTTACATCGGCATGACCAAATTGATCGGTTTTATCGTGAAAGGCATCGCGCACGTGTGAGTTTGATGTATCGCTTCTTGAATCCAGACAATTTAAATTCGATCCTGGGATCATATCCTCTGTAAGCTCATATAAGAATAAGAAGACGCTGGTAACTGTAAGCCAACATGGGCAAGTTCGACGGCGAATCTTGGGAATTTGAATTCTGGAAGTTGGAAACTCCGTAGCTACGACCCGACACGGAAGTCGTGGGCTCCTCAAGCGAGCTTTGAAACTCTCGAGAGTTTTGCGCAGCTTTTGCGGATAGACGTCACGGTAGAATGCCCTCTTCCTTAGCCACGCCGCATGGTGCACTGGCAGCAGTAGCGGCAGTAGCCATGAAGTCGGGTCGCCTCCTTTCTATATAACTGTTTGGCTTATTCAAATATTGATTTATGGCATAAGGAAAGCTAAATACACTTGCCCACCTACCGCTGCAGTTCTTTCTCGCGTCTGTCCCTCTCTCCGCCTATCCGCTTCACCATTCTTCTTCTTCTTCTTCTTCTTCTCGACGACGCGACGACGCGACGCGTGCAGGGGAAATACTCATATTCCTAGATCCTGGTAGTTCTCTTGGCCGACTTTCTTTTCTTGGGTCGAAGCGTTTCAAGCACTCTTCATGCAGCCGCGTCGAATCTCCCGTGTTTGTTTTCATTTTTCAACTACTTCCCGAATCCATTCTCTCATTATCACTCTTAGACATTACGCCTCGGGAGGTGGTTCATCTTACTCTTCGGACTTCCAGTGTTCTTTAAAGATCGGTTAAAGATTTCAAAATCGCGAAAATATTCCGCTCGATCAATTAGCCAACGGTTAAAAAAAAAAGAAAAAAAAAATTATCTCCCCTTTTCATTTTCTTGTTTGTTTTCCTTCATCGCTCGTCGCTTCAAATCTCCAGAGGTATTTTCATTCCGCTTGGTTGCTCGCGACAAAGTAACTACAAGACACGAAGAAGAACGAAACGAGAAGGAGAGAAAAATAAAATGCCAGTGGCCTCCGAGGGGAATAGCTATATTCTTTCCTTGTCCCTTCTCCTCGTGGACGTTATATCATCTGTTACGCCGAGTGGAAAAAAGAAAGGAACAAACGAAAAACAACAACGAGAAAGACGAAAAACGAACGAAACGCTGGGGGGAAAAAAGTAACGTGTGTGAAAATAAATAAGTAAAGCTTATCCACTCACGGTGCTGGGCTTCGAAGTACGTGGGTAATTTGATATCGATACAACAAACATTTATAATAACCGGTATATCGAAGCGATGGGGCATCTGGTATGCAGAGCGCTGACGCGGCTCGGATGGTAGGCATGCCTTTTATATATTCACTCCTTCATTTTCTTACCTTTTTTCATCCTCTTTGCTTTATCTCTTATACAACGCTTCCGTGCTTATCAATCCGTTCAACGTTTTCTCAATACCATCGAAGATTAACAATTTGTGATTGTTAGACTTGCTCCAGATTGTAAGCATAAAAAGTTTCTCGTAATAGGGACACGATTAATAGGCGTAACTAACGTAGAATCAATTATTCCCCTTCTTAAATTTTTCATCAAAAATAGCGAGTCTTTATACCATCGAAGATTCAATTTCGAGTCATCTCACATACCTTGTACCTCGATTCATGACTAATTAAATATCAATATTGCTACTAATTTGAGTGTGATTAATTATTGTTCCGTTTCGTTTTCCTTTCATCTGTTTCAGCCCTTACGGTATATGGTACGAACTAATTGACGAATCTAATCATTTTGTCGTATACGATTTTTCCTTTCACTCTCTCTCTCTCTCTCTTTTTCCTTTCTCTTTTCATCGAAAAGAGCAAATTCTGTTTCCTTACATCTTATTTATCTACCGTGAGAAAAATATTGTTATCATTATTGCTGTTACAATAGCTATGTGTAGCGTTATGAGGAATTCATTCGAGTATTCCGGGCTTGAAAGATTTTCTTATCGCATAAAAGTATAACAACGTCGGTGACCGAGTTCGCGGTCTTATGAAATTCAATTTCAGGAATTTACAGGCTATTATCACGCACCGGGTAAAACCCCTTGGCTACAAATTACTTGGGTTGTCAGTGTAAAATAAGAAAAGAAATGGAAAAGACACAGGGAAAAAGGCGGAATAGAAAAAATGCTCCCAGTCGCGAAAGATATTATAATCTAACCATTTTCTTATTTTTTTTTTTTTCAACGTTCCATAAGCTCTACTTAAAAGCTTGCGTATGACAATTTGTCATACGAACACGTCTATTGAATTCACTATTCATCGCATGTTAGGAAACAATTGTCATAAATTCTGTATATAAAATCGACTTAAAAAAAAGTCATTATTTAACGAAACACAAATTATTTCCAATTTTATTCGTGAGACTGAATTGGATAAGAATAAGCGACGATGTGTGCGTGTGTGCGTATGTGTGTGTGTGTCGCCTTTGGTTAGGAACAAATATTTTCAATCCAGGCTGTTAAGGAAATTCTATTTCTTCCCGGCAACGTGTTTAGCCTTTGGGTGTTTGTCCATCGCGTGTACCTACGTGGGTGAGTTTCTGTATTTTCACGCTGTTAAAAAAACTTGAGTATCTACACAGGTCGGTGAGTGTGGTGTGCAGAGTTGACTCAACAGACCGAAGAGAGTTTATAAATAATTCAACTTTACCCCCCAACGAGGTGAGGAGAAACAATCACCATTACTCCGTATACCTCCTCCGTTTTCATTCATTTTTCATTTACTTATTTTCACTTATCTTACTTTCCCCGTTATCTCCAACCCGGAATAAATGATGCAACGAAGAATGCCGGGCGCAGTAGGATTCGTCTGGTTAATTAAAACTTTACCAGCTCTCCAAGTTCTTTAAGTATAATTCGAGGATTTTCTCAACCGCACGAAACTGCAATTCTCTTCTCCTTTTTTTAATCTCACTTATCCAGTGATTCTGAGGCGCAAACTCATCATTTACAATAATCATTTTCACGCTGTTCAATTATCTGCAGAAAATCGTTCAAACAATCAGTGCTTGTTAAATATTCCTTTTTATGAAAATGTTGAATAACTGATCGAACAATAATCACTTTCGAGTATTCAGGCTCTAGATTTAAATCTACGTCTACCATGCTATGTGAGAACTTAGTCACCTTCTGGAAACTATTTTTTTTTTTTTTTTTTTTTTTTTTTCCCTTGCAACTGAAACAAAAAGGTGTTTTTTCGTTATTTCGACGTCAAATAATCGATCGTAATATTACTGCGTTATGAAAATATCACTTCAAAGTCACTTACGAAAATAAAAAAAATATGCTCAAGCTTCTGTGTATTTTATGAATTTATTAACGAATAGTCTTATAGTTTACGGTTATTCTTTTAATACCGCGTCGCTAATTTGAGGTTCTCCGTTATTTCGATGTACGAACTGCTTCTTCTTTGCCAGCGTCCGTCGATCGAAGGAAAGATAATTGCAAATTGGAGAAGCACTTTTTCACCTTAGGTGGGTGGGCGTATCGCGTGCGAACGAATACAAGTAGACACCGTATACCTACCGTATCGCGTAAAGGTTACCTTATCTCGGCACCGAACTCCGTGTTGCGGTAGTAACATTCCGAAGCGCGCGTAATAATCCTGAGTGAAAGTTGTTGCAGGTACACAGGTGAGCGTACACGGCTGTTTACTCATATTAGCTAATTGTAAGCTTATCCATAGTCCTCTCGACAAATTGCCATTTGTGTAATGTTTCAAGTTGTTGAATTAGAATAATGTGTCGAGAAATTATGTTTCAAATTCATTGACAACCTGCAGAGTTTGAGTTAATTTTTACACAATTAACATTTTTTACTTATCGATGAACCTGCGAGTTTTCAACGTTATTGTATACCTATAAGTATCGACATCGACGAGATCTATGATCGTAGTCAAATATCTCAAAAAAATGACAACGATACAAGAAAAATTCTGTATCTTGATTCGAAGGATTCTCCAGAGAAATGATAATTGTGACTTGTTATTTTAGCGAGCAATTAAATTCTTGAGTATGGTGAATAATGATTGATGAGTATTATGATTATTAGTAAAAAGTAACGAATGCAAAATTCTATGCTAAAAAATTTATTTGTTGCAACTAGAAGTTTTAGCAATAAATTATCGTTTCTTTTCGATTCATAAAATCCACTATGCGTATTTTTTTATGTACTCATACATACGAAAAATTTTTTGTTAAATAGCACCAGATAGTGTTAAACTGACGCCAAATCGTATTCTATTCGAGTCCACACCCGAATATTTTTCACAGTGTATTGCAGCCTCGTGTTTGAATATTCAGGTATAACATGTACTGAGAATATTTACTCCTGGCTCGCGTGCGCATTGCTATATATTAAACTCATCTCAAGTATCAGGAAATGATAAATTACAAACATGCAAAGGAAATTGTTTGATTAATTTCACACGTTGAGTTTTCACTAAATTCATAATTCAGCCGCTCGTATTTTCATGACATTGCATTTTTATGCTTCGAATGAACGACTTCATATTTCGTACCATATATTTCTCGTTTAGGAAAAGCCAGCAGTTTAGAAACTTCGGTAGTGTGAAATTTTTAAGTACATTTTAATCCGATTACAATATATCCGTATTTCTTTTCTTTGCACAAGGTGAAACAGAATATAGCATATTTTATCGTAGTTTTGCTTCGAAATTAGATTTTACACCGTAAACTTAAATCCGACAGTGAAATTTTTCATTGCGCTTCGGTAGATTTCATTACAGGAAATAAAAGCTTTATACCCTGCACGTCCGAGGGAATGCTTTTGCATTTCATTTTTCGTTTATCGCTGTTTCCGTGATGCAAGTTCGCTCAGCAATTCATTTGAATATTTCAACTCTCGCTGCCATTTTTCATGAAGCAATTTTGCACCCAGATGAATCGCAACTATGTCTGCTATATTCGCTCTCTACTGAATTGCGCGTCGTTACTCTTATCGCGATAATAAAAAATTCATCAATTCTGAATCATCCATTAAACATCCAACATTAACCTGATATCGATCTCTTATTCAATTAACTTCCGAGAAGCTCACCTCAAGTTGATCTTGCAAGAAAATAATGTATCAAGTAGTACTTGCCAATAAATAAACGTATTATTGACTTCGGCAGTAGTGTTAAAGACAGGTGAAACCCAAAACAGCATTTGTTCTGAAAATGGTCTCGCTCAGCGATCAATTCGGTAGCCATTTATCGAGTCTATTCAACTATGCTATGTAACGCTGTTTCGACAATATTTTCCATCAGTACAGAACTGCATAGTGATTTAAATTCGACAAATACGAATTTTCAATATTCATCGCGTTCCCAAGTCATATATCGGTTTCGGAAGTCATACAAACGGTACGTAATCTAAACGACAGTTATTTTGTGGATCATCATTTATCGGCTCAAGGCTAGCATAAATAATCTTTAAAATATCTCAGAAACAGTCGAGGATTGCAAAACTCTTGTAGAACATGCATGAATGTCACGCCTCGGTAAATCATCGAATCTTACCATGAAATATTCACCCAGTTAAGTATGGATTTGGGTAATTGGTAAGCCATGCGATTATTTAAGCGAGAATACAAGGTATTCATTGTCAGATTTCAACATGCTTCAATTTCTGCTAGACATAAAATGTACAAGTAAGTTTAGGTTGGTGCAAACGTGTTCTTTGACGACGATGATGAAAATCTTTCTCGCAACGTATTCCAACGAAAGTGTTAATTATCTTTCAAACTGCGTCCGTCAATGTAGTGCAATTTGCCCGTGGAGTTGTTAACGACAAGGTTTAGTGTGAACCGGAAGTAGTCGACAGGTGACGAACTCCGGGCGTTAGCAAGCGGTGTTAACAGTCGGTCAGACCGTCGGCGAATCGCGTCAGATCGTATCTTGCGTAATGCGAAAGCCCCCCCTTGACGTGCAACAAGTGAAGCAAGCGAGCAAGGAAGGAAGGAATGAAGGAGGAAGAGAGAAAGGGACCGAAGGGTGGGCGAATTGCGTCGAATCGATCCTTCGGTAACCGCGGATGCGTGGACTAAGCGTGAGAAACGCACGTACGGCGAAAGCGGCAGCAGCTGAGTTTAAAAGGTCACGTATCCAGGGTTTTCCCTCCTCCAAGTCAGCCAACCGACTCTCCCCGGTGCTGGAAGTCGTTAGAAATCAGACCGACAGAAAACGAGAAGTTCGATCTTACGCTGGGAATTCGAATAAATTCACACGGCCAGCTCTACGCGTAATGGGCCCGATAATCCACCAAGCTGCATCGGACCGCAGGCCCAGAGAATGTTCCCGTTCAAGTTCCGACCATACGTATATTTATGGTGTAGTTTCTTCATGCCCGCGTTCTCCGAGCTCTTCTTTCACGGCGTCGCTGTAAGGCTGGAACTGCAGGGACTCGATGTATCACCCCATCCTCGAGTATACTCGAAAGTGAAAATTATTGCCCAGAAGAGAGTGTTCCGCGTTTGGAAGTTCTCCGAGTATCACGCGTCCAAAATTCAAACGCGAGACTCACACAAGTGGATAACTTTTGAAAACTTGTACAAACTGTGCGTGTTGTAGGCAAGGCAAGGTAAGGCACCGTGTTCCTGTACGGTGTATGAGTATTATACATATATCGAGGGAAACTGCCGGTCTGGAAACTTTGCAAATCTCTCGTACCAAGATAAACTCGCGAAGGTATCTTCGTACTTACTACTGTATTTTTCCCCACAACTCTGTTCGAGCAAAGAAGAAATCAATTATTTATCACATCAGACGAGTACATCGGGAAAACTTTCTCATTTTATCAAATGAATATTTATTTTACCAAGAATCTTAAATTCTGTTTCAACAAAGGAGTGTACGATAGAAGTGTTGAATGACTTTCACTTTGGTATTGGCGTTACTTTGTGACAAAGTTCATCAAGTTCCTGGACTTGTATAACAAGCATTGTAATCCTGCGATGAACATCGATCGGTTGGCTGGATAGAACGAGTAACACTTCTTTCCGAATTCTCCGATACTCTGACGTTATCTCGACTTTTTAATTAGTGCTCTACAACGGTGTTGTCTTCCGCGCAAAGAATAAAGCAGTTCTGCGTATCAACGCAATTTCATTAATATAATTAGTCTCGTTTTTAATCTATAGTTTGATCTGTACATGTTCACACGGCTAAGATTTCCATGGAAAGTAGATATCAAGCCAGGTCAATAACAGGCAAAAGCTCCACTTCTGGCGAGATAAAACCGTGCCGAATTATGACCCTGAACGATAAAATAATATCAAACAATGACCGAATCGTCGAAGCATCGTGCTGCACTTCCAGCGTTATTTCCTATTTTATTATCCACCTCAACTTTAAAAAATACTTGCATGCTCCCACTTCCCTTCTATTTACGAATTTTATACTCCTGCAATCAACACTTCCGGTATAAATTCTTGAACAATTATAAATTCCCACCGATCACTATAATCGCGTAATACGAAAAATCGACGAATCAGCAAACTCCTACATTCTCCACATCTTCCAAAACTCTTCCAAATTCTATCTTCCATTGTCACGAAAATGTCAGTTCCCGTCAAGATCTCAAACCAATAACAACTGCCTAACTATTTCAAGCATCACTCAAATATCTAAACCCAACTAACTATCAAGTCAACTAATTATCGATATATCTAATAAGCAAGTATTTCGAACTCTGAAAAATTCAACAAGGAAACCAATAGACAGTATCAACATCACTACTACAACGATGCAAATTTATAAACTACTACGAATAATAATACTATAATCTTGTAACCAAAATTGTTATCTTCAACTTGTAAATATTACATAGTTAGGTTTTTCTAAAATTCTACTCGACGATTAATCCCCAATTAACCCTTCGTGTGAACACTTGTTTCTTACATCTTTTGCCGGTAGACTTTGTCGAAGTGTAGTGGGTCTTTCAAAAAATCAGAGTTTCTTGAAGCGTTGACATACATTATCCGAAAGTTGGTAGACCCAAAAGTTTGGAAGTATTGTTTATAAAAATTGATATTTCGATAACGACTGTGCTCTAAAAAACCCAGTCTTCACATTGAGGGTTAAATACCCTCATACCGCTAAAGCGTCGTGCGGAGCAATAGAAGCAGCATTGCCTCGATTATAAACGTAAAACTTATTCCACGCAAAGTATCTATCGTCAGATTAACGCCAGCTATGAACAACTCGGAGAAACGTTGGCTGTTCGTTTAAGCAGACAAAATGAGGTGGGTTCAATTTTTCATGAGAATGAGCCTCGACGCCCGAACAGTGAAATAAATCCGAAAGTGGAGGGTGTGGGTCGCGTGATTGATAAGGCAATTTAGAATCACATTGAAAGTAGCAGCTATATCGAAAGGTCGTTCGTTCGTCCGATGTGGTGGGTACCAATAAGCCACTACGGTGCCTATACCGATACTTATCGGTAGGTGACATTTATAACCCTCGCTCGCAGACCGAGACGACGGCGGGAAGACATCGTATCGCGTGACAATCGCTCGACCGCCGCCAGGCCTGAGGCTAGGTCAGCAGGTGTCCCTCGGGATCATAGGATTACCGCCAAAGGATCTCGCCGGAGCCGCAGCTGAGTTCGTTGTTGCGTCTAGAGGCCCAGATTTGATTCTGTATCAGCGTAAATTGATCGGAGCATAATCCCGCAGCTGCACTGCAGGGTTACAACGCGTAGTAATTGGTCGTAAATCAATTAGCGATCTTGGAGCGTTCGGAACATTCGTCGATTTCTGGCTTACTCGCCCAGAAACGGCAATCGGAGTGACAAAATAATACCTTCGATCAGAATTGTACGTAAGGTGAGTGTCCCGATTATTGACCTTTTTTGGTTGTATCTGTTTGATCCTTGGTTTTCAAATTACCGAAAAATAAATTTCCACCGCAATGAGAAAAATTTCATTTTGTACCTAGAACTATATTTTTCGATTATGGTAAAAAGTGAAAATAGTTGAGGACTGAGCGGTAACCGGAAATGAAAATTTCTCTCAGTGTGTGATTGAGAAATTCATAATTGGTGCCAAAATTTATAATTTTGGATAATTTAAAGTTCAATAATTGGGTCTAAACGTGTCAATAACTGGTAAACTTATGTCATAATTGGTAAAAGTCGCGTCTCATGACTTTGGATCGAAAGATTTTTATATACCCGTTAACTTGTAATTTTGAACGTTACTACGAAGCGTCGAGAACTTGAATTTACGTTACGAGTATCTGTGAAATGAACATTTGATAAGGGATTTGAAGCACGTTTCATATATTATTTATATATCAGGATTTCGCGCCATCTTTACATGTAAATACGTAATGTTCACGCAATATCTTTTGGCTTTATTGTGATTTATGATTCGCATCTGAATTTCGATTCCATTTGGTTTATGGTTCAAATGAGAGAGGATTGGAATATAATCGGAAATGATGTTGATGCAATCTTTCGTTAATAATTCAGCATCTGATACGGCAACAGACCCGTATGATAAGTTGGCTGCCTCACCTTCTATCAAAATTCGCTTCAAAGCCTTCAGTAGATTACAAATTTTCTCTATATTTACCTATGATTTGATTATGTAAATGATCATTTGCAAAAAGCACCTCATCTACCATATCTCGTGCAATTATTATGGGAATTTTACCTTCAAATTGACGATTTTTTATCCTGAACTTCCGAAGCGTCACGTTAGGAATTTCGAAATTCATGGCATTTTTTGAACAATGGGTATCCAAAATTCATTCTACATGAGGCAACACAATTGCAGCATAAATAATTTGCATAATTCTGTATACTCGTTGCGACAGATTCGAGGTGAAAGATCATGCGAGGTGCTTTCGGAAACAACAATTTTACCGTGAAAATCGTTCAACAAAACCGTGACTCCCATCCAAACGTACCAATAACGGTTATATATACGGCATTCCATATCAATTCGACCCGAGTCTGACCCTCGACCTCTTGGATCTGGTCTGCAATTTTTTTGTATCATTCTTCTCACACCTTTTACCACTTATTTTTGTTCAAAAACCCGTGAAACAGGTTGAATGCAAATTTTTTTATATCCGGCACAAAATTCTTGGGAATCTTTTCAGACGTTTCAATCACTGCCGTCGAGATGTTGAACAAAAAAAAAAAAAAAAAAAAAAAAGAAATTCACGATGCGCTCAAAGGTATTTGAAAGAAAATCTGTAAAAAATTGTTACTGCTATTTAGCGTTAGGAGCATGATACGAAAAATCGCCGGCCAGATCTGAGAGGTCAGGGGCTTGGCTCCCAATCACCCATATACAGTCGAAGAACGACGAGACTATTTTCGAAATAAACAAACATCGCATTTGCCGAGAGCTATTTTTCACGTGCGGTCTCCGAAAGCGAATTTACAGGGTAGCCAACTGTGGGTGTTGGTGTTATCGGATTGCGTGCCCCCGTCCGTATCTAAATTTTCCGCAGAGACCGCCGCTCTGACAACACGCCAACAGTTCCTCCGTGCCTACGCGCGTTTCCAGAGCTGTAATTGGCTTGACCCATTTCTGCAATCACGTTGTCGCTTCGCCAATCCCGTATCTCACTGTGTTTTCTGTCGTGTTCTAAAAAACAATCAAGTCTGAAGTTAGTCACGTTAAACGTAACGAAACCTCAGGCTAGAAAATCAACATTATTGAACAATTTAAAAATGACTTTCACGGAGTTGGTTTTTCAAAATTGAATATGCTTTTTTATAATGGTGGACTAAATCTCGTACATTCCGAGAGATGCGGAGTAGCGATTTTTATTACACATGCATCGTTACGGTAACGTTACTAGCTTCATCCTGATAAAAAAAAAAAATAGGGTACTGTGAATTGAACTACCATAAACCTTTCGCGTATTTTACTGGACCTTATCATCAGCTGATTTCATTCCCAGCAATTTGCGTGTTGTTTGAATTCATTGTCGAGACTGTTTTCGCGAAAATTTATGAAAGCAATACGGCTCGGATTGATCAGTAATTATTCAGTGTTAATGAAATACAATTTTGGGTCACTACACTTTTGGAAACCTGAGAATCTACATGGGGAAGAAAAAACCTATTCGATTTACACGCGCAACGGTATTTATATGGACATCGTTTTTATTTTTTTATTTTTTTGAAGTAGGTAGAAATTACAGGGATTGCAATGAAAATTACTTATCAGTATGTTCAAGTTACAGTCGCGAATGCTCTTTGAACTTGTCGAATACCGCAATCAAAGTCATTCCTACTTCGAAAAAGTGTTATCGATATAATTACCCTCGAGCATGTAAATCAAACGGTTCTTTTCCGTGCAGATACAAAAAGCAAACCAGAAAAAATCGTAAAGAGATTTAGAAATATGAAATATGTGTATAGAATATTGTTTATTTTTCAAACAGAAATTGAAAAAGCAACCTGATATTTGGAATTACGATGTACTCTGAAGCGATGAAGTATCCTACGGAATTTTCAGGAGCAGATTCGTACTTCACTAAAATGCCGTGATGGATTGTAACTGTGCAGACTCTATAATCCCCTTTCAAAATGCTAGTGACGGAACTGAAGCGCGTCTTTCACTCAACGCGCGCGGTTTATTGATTGACAAAAATTTAACGTACTTATGGGACATTCCACGAAATATCGATCAAGATCGAAAATTTATACTTACGACATAATCCAACTTTTTTTCTACGAGAATACTGGTCAAGGAAGAAAGCCCTGATTTTTTTTTCCTTTTTAGGAACTTTCTTGTTGATTTTCACTTAAAAAATAAATGCATTCCAAAAGTAATTTTTAAGAATGTTAATTACTTTCAAAATCCCATTTTTGCTGTAATGAAATCTCCATCTTTGAATAGGGCTCAAAAATTTTGTCATATTTTCATCGAAGTATCGGAATCTTTTCAGTTTTAAAAAAATGGACGCTCTCGAAATATCAATACCTAATATAGGTACGAATTATTGAAGAAATTCGAAAAAAATCAGGGCTCTGTTTTTCGGCCATTACTTTCGCTGGAAAAAAATTTGAATTAATCGGACACATGAATTCTCGATCTTGATCGAAACTTCGTGGAATGCCCCACATACCCGCGTTAGCTATACGCGTATAACAGCGTGGATGCAGCGGATTCTGAGATCCCCTTTGGACCTCTCCAGACATCAAACGCTGGTCGACGTGCTTCAGCGGGAAGAAAAACGGCTTACAACTGACGGGATGGTTACCAGATTTGAGAGGAGTGAGTGTGGCACGAGGGAGGCGGAATCCCGAAGGAAAAGAAGAGTCGATCTATTATGTATTGCCAGCTCAGTGATTTATAAACGAAGAGGGGTCGGTTGTGCTGGTATGCTATATCGCTTGCTGCAGGTTTATCTGGATCAGGCTGTAATATAATTCCGGACTCATGAAATGATTCCTTTGTGACAGACAAGCCGGGGTTTTCTCACGAGGAAACAAAGAGGTCTTCACAAACGACGCTCAGGTATCGAGCAAGAAATACTCTTGATCGGCAGTTGCGAAAGGTAGAAATGTAAATTACCCCAATTACGTACAAATTAGGAAAGATATCTTCCTCATTTTTACAAAGATGGAATGTCGGTAGTGTCCCAAGTCGTACGAACTAGAGAAATTTAACAGACAATAATGGTTTAAAAACTTTTAACCCCCTCCTCCCTATCTTTCCATATAAAAAAATGTTGTCCTTAAAAATTACTTTTACTTTTATTGTATTACTTTTTTTTCGTCAAATCTGACTGGAACAAAAGCGCGATTTGAGGAAATTTTTATCCGTCGCAAAACTGGTTGTTTTCCCATCCGAAGTAATTCAGTATAGCACTTTTCTGTTTTCTTTCATCGATTCCCAGTTTTACTCTTTCTCTTCTTCCATCTCTCCACTTGATCAGACCTCCGTTTATCTGCGGACGAGTTGAGAGACCAATGTGATGTTTTTCTTCAATGTTGTTATAACACTACCGAAGACAAGAATTTTGCAGAGGATCCTTGATGCTTGAGAGGAAATCCACCGATGGAAAGGTAAACGTTTATCTTTCGGCGAAGTATCGCATACCGGCAATGTGATTACTGCATAGCAATTGCCTTATCAACGATAAATTTTCACAGAAATATTTCCAAGGGGGTAACTATTCTCCAGCATTCATGTCCCAAACATCACGTATTTCACAAGCATTTCACACAGTTTCAGACTTGGTATTTCCCATGCATTTCGTACTATTTCAAAAGCATTTCACAAGTATTTCAAACCATTTCAAAGTCGACTGTCCCAACTATTTCACGAGTGGTTACCCCTCGAATGTTTCTTAAATTGTCCACGCTTTGTGCAGTCTCATACACCCAACCCATCAGCTACCGGCGAAGCGAATGGTTGGAAATAAGGCGGAGGTGGTCGTATCTCTTTTAATCGACGCCCGGCTCCCTCTTCCTCTCTTCTTTTCTCCCGTCGATGCCTTTCGCCTCGCGTAATACCCACCCCAGACCCGAAGCTTTCCTTTTAAATTCACTGGTTCAACAACTTTGGAAACCCCGTGCCCGCTGTTCCGTTTCACGCCGATTAAACCGCCCGGTGCGAATCGTAAATCCTTTTCCACTAAAAAACGGCGAACAAAAGGAGGAGAAAAAGAAGGCGGAATCGCGGGCTCCTTATGATCGTCGACCGGCTAATTAAAAAGTGACGCAAGGGATTCGTTTTACGATCAATAAAAAATTTCCGAGCTTTTCACCAACGAAAATACTCACTCGCCCAGCTTATAAGCTGCGCGGCCAATTTATCGAGTGTTTTCGTTTCATCTGTACGAGTACACGAATCAGTAGAGAGAAAGAGTAGGGTTCACCCTTTAATGGTTAAGCCAGGGAATGGAAGTACGCGAAAAATTATGCCTACATCGTTTCGCGGTTCAGTTGGGTTGATTAATCAACCAACTCTGCGAGTGAATGCCGTATTTTTGCTGATTTGAGTTTGGAAATTTTATCCAAATCCATTTCCCGGTATGTCGTACATTGAGCCAATGCAATGGATCGGTGTATAACTTGAATATTATCCTCAGCCGAACAAAATGTTGCCACTTGCGTGTGAAAGTAAGAAAAAAAAAATACATCATACATTTATTCGCTCTACAAACATAGGTTTTAATTTAAATTTTCGACTAAATTCGTTACACCGTTGACAAGAAAAAAAAATCGTTCCATCGACATCAAGAACAATGTGATTCTCTCGTCTAATCCCATTCTTAAACCTGTCACTGCAGTCCGCTCACTGGGAAAATTTCATTTGTTACAGTGACTAGTAAAATTCACTAAAACAGGCATCGTTAAAAAAAAACTGTGCAAATATTGTTGGAATTACGAAAAACGAGGTACGCGTAACCATTTTGCGCTATTGTCAATCCTTTTTTGGTAATTGCAACGCAAAATCAGTTTGTTCGGTTTACTCTACTTTTTTTTAGTTAAATAAGGCTTTAACGTCAATTTATCGTTGCGCAGGCATTAAATTTCCGCAAGTTACAAAAAAATATAGCAACAGTGATCGTTATGAGAAAGAATAGTAACGGATGCTAGACTTTCCGGTAACAGCTAGAAAACTAATTTTCATTTCGTACCTAGAACAATATTTTTCGATCGTGATAAAAAATGAAAATAGTCAAGGACTATGGTAACAAGGTAATCGGACCTAAAAATTCTTCTCGGTGCCGAAACATCCCTAATTTAAGCTGCGGGTGTATCGTACACACGAGCTGCAACTGTGTTTCCCCGCTGTAATATTCATTATCGTTGCCAAGAACGACAGCAGTAGTGATTACGTAACGTTTCCAGGTCTACGCACGTTCGAGCTATTAGATTAGGTAAGGTTGACTCGGGTTATGTTAGGTCAGGTTGAGTTGCCTTCGGCTGGGTTGACTTCGCATGGGATTGGGTTGGGCTGAGATAGACGGCCACGTAACTCGTTACCTAATCGCTGCCTCACCCAACTCCGCTCGGGTTACACCTGTCCTCTAGTTTCTCTCTACCGCTCCATCTTCACCCGATATTTAGTTACCGAGTTGAATAAATTATTTTTTTTTTTTTATCGATAATAGTTACGGAATAACGAGTCTATCGTTAAGGCGCTTTTTATCTTTCGGAGTTCCGAAGTTCGATAATTTCTCGGTCTTCCGGGAGCCGCGAGAAATGCCAGTGGGTGAAAATGAGCGGGGGTTGGAGACGTGGAGGATCTTGAAGAAGAAAGTCCTCTCGCGCCTCCATCTTCGAAGCTTATATTCGACCCCTCGTCGAGCTGGAGGAGTAATAAAGTTCGAGGGTGAAAAGGTAAATGTTAAAACGCGGAAGCCAGGAATTGAAGTTGGAATTTTTTTATTTCTCGATTTCTCCGCCACTTTCTACTCAATATTATTATCTATGTATCTGTTCGCCCCACGTATTTCACATCGCTATGTATTACATCGCATAAAAAAAACATATAAAACGTAACAACAAAGGACTGGATCGAAAAATTCACACGTTGCCTGGGTTCCTGAATAATTATTAGCAAGCAATGAACGTCAGTGTAAAATTTGCGCTTACAATTAGTGTTTTCTTTTCATAAAATCATTGTCACACTCATGTCTGTATCTCCTTTTTTCTGCCCAGGTAACGTCCAACTTATTTCCCTTTCGTGCCTTGACCTCCAGGAAACGATCACCGCGTTCGCTTAAAATTTGCTCAACAATGTCAGTTCCTTGTCGATTTAATTTTCATCGGAATTGTACTCCGAGGAATAGACGCACGAGTTAAGCCACACCGCATCTTCCTAAGTGATTCGTTCGCTCTTATAGCCGATGCAATCACCGATATAACCAAGGCAATGAAAAATGTGTCCCTCGGCAACAATGGAGTATCGACTCAATCGTTCCCCAGCGATCGTATTAAAGTCCAACCATCATGTTACAGCGTTAGCTGCTCGAGCAATTTTCCATCCGGCTTTAACGTCGCCTGCAGAGCTGGCGAGGATTTTTTACATTTGATTTATTAACTCTCCTCCGTGTTTCCTTATCTCAAATAGATCTGGTAGTCCGGAGGATAGCGACAGGCGGCCACCTGTTGTCCGCAGGTTCATGAAGCGCTATCCTCCCGGCTTACACCTCTGCCTGATATAGGTACACCTACAGGTACTTGTACATGATTCTTTGAAATGAGATTCCGCTCCGAAGATACAAGCAGCGGTGAGTGCAACGGTGTTATTGCACGCGCCTCCAGCTTGCCCGTATCTCGTGCGCCTCGTTCGCATTTTTTAACCCCCGGTCATTACACGAGATCCAATTTCATGCGCCAACTCATACGGTTTTAACGGAAATCTGTAACGAAAAATGAATATTCATGCGCACAAAGAAAATATATGATTATTTTATTCTCCGTATTTGAAGATCGGTTTTTGCGCCACAGGTTGTGAGAATTTTTTCGATTGAGGCATCAGGGATTCGCCCTATTTTGCAGTGTTTCATCAAGCTACTTGATCCTAATCCGTATCCAATCAGCATTATAAGAAAATCATCGTTTTATTCGACTGCTGGTATTGTGCAACTTTCTTCTTCTTATTATCGAAACGAATATGGGTAGAACTTTTCAAGTTAAAGGTCAGGTTGAAAGTGCAGTCTTGCAATTCAATGTTTCGTCTCAAAAAATAGCCCATTTTCCTGACATTTATTCAAACATTCGCCCACGAAATTATACATTAGCTAACTAGTGTTATTGGATATGTAAAATTTGTTGAATAGAAGGAATGAAAAAGTACCTAGAAACGTAGATATTCAAATTTCTCCAACCGAATCAAATCACGTCAAGTTTAACGCGTACTCATTAGGACAGTTCAGAGTTATCACTCCGTGCACCGTTAAAAACGTTTGTGTATTATTTAAGAGTACCTAGAATCAAAAGTTAAGTTAACCCTAGCTTTGCACCAGTAGTTTATACGTTATCGCCCTGTCGTGTCCGGGTTTCACAAAAAATGATGCAAGATTTATGTGATAAAAATCAAACCGAATTTTGTTTGTACCGCTGTCCGGACCCACAGAGTTTCTTTTTAGTCGTAGCTAAATAAAATGAAAAGACACTCTCACCATGTGTAGCGTCACATGCGGGCAATATCTGTATGTAACCAGTATAAGTGAGTTAATTGTTTTGATAATTATACACCGATGGTTAGTATTAACGAGATGTAATATATTTCGTCAACGCTCGAAGCCTAAATACAACGGATTGATTGATATTGAATTGAGAATAGAAGAATAGATCGACTTGAATATTAAAGTTGACGCTGCTTTATCGAGGTCTGTCAAATCACTCGTCCTATTGGCTACGGAGCAGTTTCTACTGATCAAAAAAGCTCCTCATACTCTCGGCGTTTGCACCGATTCTACCCGTATGACGTTAACGCACAACATAAGCTCGACGCTTAGCGACTGGATCGTTAAAAATATTGATAAATTTCTTTTCTCCGATAGTTTCATTAGATTCTCAACAAAACATGAGACCAATTAGTTCTACGAAGCGTTTCCGAAGCGGGTCTATCGACTCGAAAGTTCCGAGTTGAGATCCAAATTGTGTATTCAGGTTAAGTCAGAATTGCGAAAAATAAGCAACGCGAGTTTGTCGCGGAGGATAAATTGGTTTACATCTACGCTGGAATGGCTCTCATGGGTACTCGCGCCGAGGCCATAGAGCAGTGGAACGAAAGATTCCGAAGCAGAGGTGGAGGTCGGGGGTGCAGTGGCGGCGAGGACGAGGAGCACGAGGATACCGGAGGGCAGCGGCTGGAGGGAAGATCCGTTAGCCATTCCCGCCCCGAGAGAAATCAAGTTGCCCTCTGGCTGCGAACAACGCCTGTTCTCTAGTTTCTTCGACAAGGCGCTCTCGCACCGCTGGCTCCCGGGTCCTGAGGGTTGCGATATACCTCAGCGACGATGCCTATATTCACCCCGAAAGGATTCCGACACCAGGGTCAATCCACCCGGATCAGCCTTCGATTCTAGAGTCTAGTTCCTCTCTGGAGACGGAGAACGCTCCCAAATCATCCGGCTTCCAATCCCTGGATTCGAAGAGTCTACTTTATCGCCGATCATAGACACAGGCGTGGACATCAGCTTGCTTGTTCCTCCTTCGCTTTTCCACTTTCTTCGAATGATCGTCACCTCGTTTCAACTCTTTTATAGAATCCTCGCGAGGTGAGAGTATGTTTGACTGTTTGGGCCGACAATTTTCAAAAGTGAAAAAAATCTTCTTTACACTAGAAAAATTTAAACGGACGGCGATGAGGGGGAGAAAGGTTTGTTTTAATTTTTAAACGAAAGAAATATTATTATGACATTATGAACACCTGCTGAATACGTTAAATAATTTTAAATCAATTTGAATCATTGAAAATGCAAATTCAGCGCATCAAGATCTAAAGGTAACGAATATTTTTTAGATTGTTGAACCTGGCGTTATCTCAACTGTGATGATTATGATTTCGCGCATAGTTCACGTCCTATTGTTTCAACATTATAAGTGACGAATTGATATCTAAGAACGTTAACTTTGTTTGAAAACAAAGATGTTATTTTTCAGTAAATTACACACGAGCAAATTGTATTATTCTGCAAAAATTATACTTCAGCAACTCTGATATCAAATTGTCCTTGCAAAATTCTGTAAATTTCATGTTTCACTTTCTGTGGTTGCCACGGGTCGCAAAAACAGAAGTATACGTAAAAAAACGCGAAAGTGGCAAAGAAGGCAAGAGTGAAGAGTCGTATTTTTGTAATCTTTTTCGGTGAGGAGTTTTCCCAGATGTGTTCACAGGACGAAAGTATAATACGAAGGGTGAAAAGTTGTCGTGAAACATTAATAAGCACTGTACAGATATTAAGAATTCTACCGTGCGTCGGGTTACATACACTCGTGAAAAAAAAAACTCGGCGTACGGTTAAGTTAAAAATTAATTATAACACTTTTGATGTTTACGATCCCCGCTGTATGGTACGCGAAAGATGCTGCGGCAATGTGCTCCGAAGCACCGTTCTGCGGTAGCGGTGAACATTTTATTCGGTAGTAAACCCTGGATCGTTCCATCGCGTCCTCCCGACGTCCTTCTTCTCGAAGTTCTCGAGGTTCACCTGCCCGTGCCAGCACCTGACTGACACACATGCGCCGATAGCCGTCTTCACGGATACGAACCGACGTTTTCCCGCCAGATAACAGAGATGCTTTCCAAATGCTTTCTCACCGACAAAGGGACGCACGAAAGGACGCGATTCCTACCGCCAACCTCGGGTTTTACGATTGTCGCGAGATGAGTGGACCACGCCAAGCCCAGGAAGAAGAAGAGTGCCGCTCTGATCCTCGCGCCCATTCGCCACCGGCCGGCTACATAAAACGACGAGATCAAGCCTCGCGGCTTCTGCTTGCAGATTTTCGCACGCCTGATGAGTTCGCGTCACGATTCTGCGGTCGCGAACTCCCTCCTCCTCCTTCTTCTTCGTCGTTCGGATGCTGTCTGCTCCCACGACGCGACGCTGTGGTAGCTCCGAGACGTCCTTACACTACCCGTCGTCTCTATCTTTACTGCAGATCGTAATAACCCTTTCCGCATTACGTCGCCACTGCTCCTCTCTTTATCTGCAGGCCACACCACCAACCGACCTGACTACCTATGCAGGCCCAGATTAACCGGGAAGAAACGCTATTCCTTTTTTCATACAGTAACTTGCTATATATTTTCTTACAACTCTTGAGATGATTTCCTTTTATTCTAAAAACGTTTAAACGCTATCGTGAGTATACTCGTTTTGCTTTTATTTTATGATGACTGTTGTAATGAAAACAATTGCTTTTTAGTACCCTATTGATAACGGAGTGTCGAGAAAAAATGAGGCAACTTTAATTGGCAGGAATAATTTTGCAAGTAATGTACAATTTTTTCTATACAACTTCTCTTACGGTTTCTTTGATTTTCCGTACGCTTTTCATCAAGGTATTATTCGATATTTTCTGATGATCCAAAATCACTATCTCGTTTCATTGTTCAATTAGTAACTCTTTCGGTCAATCGTGTAAATCTCACTGACACAACATAGGTATTGATCAGTGGTTTTTTATGTTTTCAAACTTAGCGGTCACATTTATCATTTTTTTTTTTTATTCTTCAATTGCAAACAAAACCGTAGCAATCAAAAGCGTTTAGTGTTGAATCTCGATTGTCGAAAAATAGTTCAACGATGAGAAGATTGCACCATGTGTTTTACCCACACCGCGAGTGGACGCTTCGAAGCTACTGGATTACTTACGCCTTTGAATTCCGTAACCGAGAACTTTAACTTCACCTCGTCTGGATTCCCAAATATATTTTTTAACATATACTTTTTATTTTTATTACAGGGACATGCCAAAGTTTTTTAATCGGGTTTTATGACCTCTTGCCTCGCCTTTCGAGGTCAATTTTGACGGGTGGGCTGCAAAATTCACAAGGAGCGATAGCTGCTGTGGAAACGCTCGTTCACCCTCTTACTTTTAATTTTCACTCATTGCCGCAGCCTTTAACACAAAGATTTACCACTTTTTCACAGAGGGATCGTTTGACTCGCTTTGCGAATTGAATGGAATAAAAATTTCCAAGCGTTGAGGCGAAAGTTTTTTTCCGAGTAAAAAGCACGTCGGCTCGTGGCACGTTGTTAAAGTCGTTCGGATTTGCGTTGAAGGGCGCATTACGTGTCACGGGGTAAGTTTTGTTGGTACGGTAGGCGGGGATCTACGCAAATCCTTAGCCTGCGGAATCGCGGGATAAGCACGAGGGGCAGCTAACGGCTCCGAGATATTAAGAGACAGCGAACGCGAGATGGGAGAGGCTGAATGGCTCGGATCAGGATGGAGCGAGTTAAAAATACCAACCTCGACTTTTTGCACCCTCTTAACCCCCGTACAACGATTTATCGGTCCCCCTTCGTTCGACTCAGCATTAGATGGTTAAATGGGCGGTACCAGCTACGCTAGTGAGAGTGCCGAATGCTTTCTGGCTTTCCTACCAGAGTCGAGTTAATTTCCGATCCTTATATAGGTATTGGTAGACCTGGCAAAGCCACTCCTCCCTGGGTTTCGCTTCTCCGAATAAAAGTACGCAGACTTTATTAGGAAAGTCGTTTATCGACTGCGAGCATGCCGCGAAGTCTTGTCGTGAATAATACCTATCACGATCAATCGGAGAAACTACGAGGCTGAAATTGATAAAGTTAACGCAACGAAACATCGGGGCAAAAATCGTCACTGTGCGATATCTGAATTACCTTCAAGAAGTTGGCTTTTAAAAATATGAGAATATTTTTTTTTTTTTTTTTTTTTTCATCGCGGTTTATCAAATCTCAGACGAGCTGTTGGAATTTAGTAAAAATTTTAAGTATGCTAATAGTTCATTTCACTATTCGTATAGCGCCATTTGACGATTCTATAATGTCCAATTGACTATTTGTTTACCAGATGCTGTGCGTCTTTGCATCTGTAGACACGAATTACGGCAGATAATTGTTGAGAAATTTCACTGACTTCTCTGGCTAGAATACAATTGTTTCACCTCAGAGGAATTGTTCTAAGTTGAACCTTGCCTCTGACCTCAGAATACGGAAATAAATTTAAAATACTTGAGTCGAGTCGAGAGTGATTTCCACTGACGCTTTGTAAGTCACTGGACAACTAACGAAGAAGAAAAAATATTCGAAAACAAGGTTATTCAAGTTGCTTTTAACACATGAAACTCTGAGCTGCAAAATCTGTCTGAAGTGGTCGGAATTGCACCACCATAACCAAAGTCTCCAGGTGTTTCCAATCTCGACAAGCGTTGAGTAACGCTACGACGCTTGTGTCCGTTATATCAGATCGTCTGCGGTTGTAATCTGATTAGTGTTGATATCTGACTGTATAAGTACTCAGGTGGTATATCTCCGGAGGATTGAACGGCGGGAGATGACTAACGAATCCGATGGGATAAAAGATATCGGTCCGGGAAGTTTGTCAGACAGCGCAATTAGCGACGGGCATAAATTCGACTCGGCTCGATCGCGCTTCTTTTCATGCTGAAGTGTCTCTGGCTGTGCAGGCTATTGAATATGCATTACGAATACTTATCGCCTCCCACCCCTCCTCGAAGATGTTTTGTCCCATCACTCCGACTCGACTCACCGCTATTTGAGCTTCGGCGCTTCACTTTAGATCTTTTCTCAACGTCTCTGAAACTCGGGTTGGCTGAATTTCGTCTTGTACGTCTTATTTGGCGTGCTCAAAAAAAAGTGAAAAATAATAAATAAAAACCGAGTCATAAAAATGTTAAAGCGTCATACGTACCTTCCAAATTTTTACGAATTCACGTGATTTCATTCAAACTTCAAACCATTTTCTGTGAAATTACAAGTAGTAACGTCTTCAAGGCAGGAAATTTTTAGTTTCGGATTTTGGAAAAAAATTTCAAATTGTTGTACCGATTTCTACACTCGATACGACGATAATGGAAGAATAATTCCACAAGTTCCACGATTGTTTATGGATCGACTGCAGGCAGGCAGCCACTGGCTGTAACGTCTATCGTGAGATAATTCAAGGGGCGAATAGTTGTTAGATATGACGTCATGGTGGCTCGAAGCCTTTCTTCTTCCTTCCTGCGAAAGGTCTCTCGATCGAAGTGTCGGGCTCGCATCGAGGCCAGCTATTTTCATAAATCCGGCGCCGTCACGCTTAATTGCAATCTTGTATGATGCCAACGTTTTACTTTACTGGCTACACAGTTCACCAGCGCGTTATTATACCCATCCTTAGAGATTGGAAGAGGTGGCTCCGTACCTTTTCCACGCCTCCGTGAATCGTCCGTATCGTCCCCGGTCCACGCCGCCGTATCAAAAGCCGTCGCATTTCCCATAATTTCTTTCAACTTTTATTTTTACTTATTGTTAGTTATTCAGAATTCTTGTGTAATATGAGAAAAACTTCAGGGCGTGCTGAACATTTTCCTGTAAATACCTAAATCCCTATTTTTATATTTTATTCCCGCTTACTTCCTTGCGATATTGATGCCGTTGCGTCGGTTTAGGTGAGATTGGCATGAATTATGGAAAACTGAAAAGCAATTTCAACTGTTACAAACTCAGGCGCGATGCAGCGCTGGTTCAAGAAAAAGTTGGTTACTCATTCCTCCCACCCTAAAATAGACCAACTTCTATCGACCGTATACGATTATCCCGAACGACAAGTTAAAATCCTAGCTACCGGTATACTGCTCGAGATGATCAATCGTTATCCAAGAACGTGAAAATCATGTCGAGATTACATGTTTCTTGTGTGAATATCAGAAAATAGGGGTCTCTTGGAATTTGAGTCAAGAGCTTTTCAACACCCAAGCTTCGACTAGTATAAAAAGAGAGTATCAGATTTCCGGATCACGGATTCTGCCGAAACTTCGAGGGTGTTTCCTTGCCCCAAAATATAGAGCTTTTTATGTGCAGTTTTATCAATTAGACCGTTCTTCACCTCGATTAAAATTGTTTATAGTAGCAGTTTAACGAGTGGAATGCCCCAATTAACCCCTAGAACTTTCAGCAGAATCTGTGGTCTGGACATCATACTCTCCTTGTTGAACGCATTCCACGTCTATTACCTACGATGCAGGATTCCTACACACTTTATGAATGTTCTACTCGCCATGTCAAACAATTAATGACCAGTGTTCAAAACACAACTTCATTTCAAGTAGCACGCAAAGTGACTGAACTCTTTTTTTTTTTTTGTTCAAGGTCGTTGAATTATGGAATAGTAATTTTGGGTTTACCGTATAGAATTTTGTTTCCTTGCTTACCTTTCGTCTCTTACTTAAACTCGTTCTTCGTTAGCTTGCTTCAAATTGAACTTTCGGAAAAAAAACAATTTACCTTCCAATGTGATAATTATCTAATTGTTTCGAGGACACAGTTTCCTCTCTATTTTCACAGCTTTCATGCTCTAGCTTTGATAACAATTGTCTACAACTTTGGAAGCAGGAAGCACCTCAAAGTTCCGAAAGAATGCGTTTAAGATTTTTTAAAGTTCCTGCACCTATCGAAAATTTTTTAATATTACCAAGGATGTATTCCTTCGACATTCCAACGATACTTCAATAATAAGAAACGAATTGATTTAGTAGTAAGAAACTTTTTTTTGAATCCGGCAATTCACCCTATTGTTTTCGCATTATACGTACCACTATCCAGGTATCGTAGATAAGCGCAGGTCGAATGAATCGAAGAGGCGTTACAACTTCCGGGTTCAAGAGTCAAACTTGTTTATCTTTGTTCCCGTGGTATCTCGGATAGCCGAGCTGCAGCAGCCGAGGGTTCGGTGTTTCCCCGGCGCGAGAAGACGATAAAAATTAATACGTTGTATTATATGCGAACGTTAAAAGATGGGTAATCCGATCTCCGTATACCGCTTCGGCGGATACATTTTGCTGCTCGAAAGCCGCGGAGATAGGCCGAGCGGTGCTGGGTTCAAATTATTGCTGACAGGTAGGGAAGTAGACGTTAGATCACTGCTCTTACAAGTTGTTACAAAAGTAATGGCTTCTCGTTTCTTCCAATTATACGGTTCGCCGAACAGTTCCCAGCTGTAGGTACCGGTACATCTGCCCATTCAATTTAGTTACCCCTCTCAAGTTCGCCAGGTTCCAACCGCGTGCCTATCTGGACGAATGCATATTTCCTCACGTTCACACCGAGTTTTACGCAGCCTCTGCGGTTCCCCTCTGTGCAAACACTTTGTAACTGCCCCGTGCATCTTTCGCACGTTTTTCCGTAAGTGCTTGCGCACGTTTACTCGCATGCAAGAGCGTCCCGTATTATTGTAACACGAACACGTGCCGCAACAAGGTTTATCCTCGTATATTTGACTGTGGGATCTTTGCGAGAAAGATGTTTTGGCCAAATTTTGTGCTATCGCGAGAGTATGATTTTCCGGGGACTCCAAATATTGGGATTTAGGTCACAGGTTAAAAAGAAAAAATAAAAGCTTCGAAGGTAGAAATACCCAACATTCAATTTCAAGAAGGTTTCACACCGGACTAATTGGTTTTACTTGAAATGAAAGTTGGAGCTGCCTTGAAACTTTTTTCTTCAGTATGCGAAGAAATTAAGCATCGGTTGTTTCTCCAACGCAAAGTTACTTGCAAATTAGACTTACGAGGGATAAATTACCTGTTCATGAAACTGTCGATTCTGCACAACAACAATCATCATCTGCGTCTGTTGGAAATTACGATTTCACCGACATTTTTTCAGCAAATAAAATGTTTCCTTCAAGTTTTGAAGAAAATTATGATTTGTTCGGTTTCGTATTCAAATGAAACTCCCTTACTCAAAGTTCTCTTACCTGAAATCCCCGCCCAATTAGGTGTAGCTGAAGGCGTAAACTCACGGCCATATCCTTGGTTTGCTTGGAAATAAAATAACATCACGGAGTTCCTGCCGATAGATCAATTACCCGAAAAGTAGCCTCATTATTTCGTACAAGGGAGGTCCCACTGCATTATCAAGGACTGCTCCAATTAACGTAATTCAGAAATTAAGATGCCTGAAAATTGACGTCATTCAAACTATAAAAGTTTCGAAACGACCTACCATAACGATCCAATCCATGAGGAAGTTTTGAAGAAATTATTTTGGCTAACGATTATTGGTAAAATAAGACGAGCTTTTGGTAGTTTATATTTCAAAAATTTTCTCTCAATTCCACCATATATTGTGTAGAGATACGAACAAAACTCTAAGCCGCGCGGTGATACGAAGGTAGAATATCCGTGCATATCGGGAAACGTTAAAACGGTTTTCCGCTCCACTAAAGCCTTGCAATTTGACTGATCGATTTCCAGAAGTTCGATTTAATGACATCTCGACTCGTACATCGTCGGAGCGTGCTCTCGGGCTCTGTTGAATAAAATAAATAGGTCGCCGAATGAATCAACAGATCTATTTGAACGAGAATTTCTTGTGAGGGGTTCTGCTCTGCAAAGCTCGGGACGTCTAAATTTAGCGAACGCGTGTCTCTGAATAATCAACCTGCTTGTCCCGTCGTAGTTTTCTGCCGACACTACCGTCATCCTGTCGCATATTCAAATCGTATTTCAGTCATGTGTATAGCTTGGGTCTGAAAATTTGAGTCAAATGGACGAGCAGGACGTGCACGTCGTTTCAAGAACCAGTAACACTCAAAATACAGGATAGGTGCTTGTTTCACCCCGTCTCAAAAAAAAAAAAAAAAAAAATATGTATATATACAGACCTAAGGCGTCGCAAAAAAACTTTTACGACAAAGAACTGCGAGGAATTGCCAGTTCTCATTTGATCATTATTAGGAAATTTCCATTAATCCAATTCTTCTCAGAAATAAACATTCTGTGACACTTGGGTATTTTTATGAGGTTTCGGAATCGTTATGGGGAATATCTGTGTGAGCTGCATGGGATGTTGGGAATTTTTATTAAATGTTCCTGTGGGAAGTGCATTGGCTTGTGGGAATTTTTATGGGAATTCCATGGGTTTCCGTGTTCCTCGCACAGTTGCCAAAGCCACTTTTAATTCTTCTACATGGCAGCGGCAGTGACAATATTATTTTACAGTGTATTTACACCTGTAAAATGATGTTTAGTTTACCTGAAAAAAAAAATCTGTACCGACTGATAATATTTGCACAGCAGGCGTCACAATGTAGAATTCCATTGTAAAATATAGTAACTCGAAAAATGGGAACATGGTGATCGAAGCTATGCCTGAACCATAAGTGGAACGTTGTAGTTGCTGTTACCATGTGCAAGAAAAAAAAAGTTTTCACCGTTAATGGCGTGTAATTTTACTTGATATGTGATATACCGGATACGCATTATGTTCCGAACAACTTATTGTTCACTGTCGATCAATAAAACACGTATCCTCAATCTATGAAATACTGCTGCATTTGGAGCGATTTGAACCCGGGACACTCGCATTGCTAGTCACACGCTTCAACTACCATGCCAACCTAACTGTTTGAAAATCAGGCAATTTTACAGCCCCTTTATTGTAGCTGTTCAACTATCTAATTTTCCTCAATAAATATTACTGTCAATACAAGCGTTTGTAGCGTGACGTTCAACGCTACTAGTATGATTACAAGATATCGCAAATAAAGAAACATTAGTAGCTGCGCTAGATTTATGGTAAATGCAACAATAAAGGCGCAATGATTGGAATTAAATTTACGGTTTCACATAATACGTACGTCTGAAATCTTGATTACAGATTTTAGCAGTCAGATGAAGCGTGATTAACGTGCCCGAACCATAATAGTATTATGCTGTATTACTAGTGCGGAAAATGAGCTATTTTTAACGAGTGTGAGGTTGACGGCACGAGCCGACGCGACGGCGAAAGTTGCGATCGTTCGAGTACTACTTTGAACGCAGCACGCAACGGTCAAGGCAAACGCTGTAATCACTCAAGTCTGATATCGCCCAGTCGCACATGTGACACGTGTAATTTTTTTCAACACCTGTGAAGGAAAGTTTGATTTGAGAAGCAACGAAAATTCCACTGACAGTGCGTAAAATTTGGGTTAAGTAACTTATGCTTGATGATACAGGGCGTAAAATTGAGTTATTCGAAAGAGCGCATGTGCCAAAGAAAGCCCTAGTGTGTAAAATATAGTATTTCAATTGTGCGCATGCGCCAACGTCGTTTTACTGCACTGTTGGGTAATAGGTAGCTCCACTATTTATGTGATATGCTTTCAACGATGACGAACAGTCGAGTTGAACATCTATGAATAGTCAATATTTTGACTATTTATATAGTTAGTTGTACGATTATTGTAGTATCCTTCAACGCTTCATTTTGACCAACGGAGTTTGGTTAAATTAACGACGATACATAGCGAATGAAACTAAAATGAGAGTGAAGTTTATTATAAAATTTGTTGACGAAACTGTAAATTTTTAACAATACAAATTTCCAAATATGCGTCAAAATTTTTGACAGTCTACCTTTCAGTCGAAGTTTTTGGGAAAGTGCGCAAAGGTACAGATTTCGTTAGCCGAACTCAATTAACCCGATGAGATCCGACACGTTTCGCATAAGCTGATTAAAAATCTGGTAGACATCGCCAGTGAAGGAGGCTCTGGCTACCCGTATTCAAAAGCGACGGGTAATGACGATCCTCGTTACCGCCGGAAAACCGTGGGGGTTGCTGATAATATTTACTCAGGAATTTCAATATCGCCCAGCCAGTATACTTCTACACGCACGGTATCCGAGCAGCAATCGGTCGTATTTTCTAGCTCTACTCTGGCAACCCTACTTTGACGCTTTATATCGCTATTCTCGAGCAAAACTCCAAAGAGAGGGGGCCATTATCACGCGTCTGTCCGCTTGTACCAGCACACGACGCGATAAGCCGCTTTCGAGAGTGAGATTAGCTTTTCCGGCTCGCTGCCGTGTCCATTAGTAGTGAAGAAGGCTTCTCCCTCCACCGAAACGCCACAATCAGTCTATCGTGCCTGCTTCTAATCTTCCTGACCAACGGATAAATAATTTGGGATCTCATTTGAATACTCAGTCTTGCGCACGCACGGGATGGGGGGTTATCATCTCGGATTTGGACATGAGGCTTGCGGGTCGCTTTTTCATCAAATACTTCATTACAGGCTTAATTTAAGTTGATTGTTTCACTTCGCCTCTGCAATTCAATTTATTTCAGTGAGATTAATGAGACTTTGGTGTTTATGCTATAACTTGATCATGTTGGGTAACAAGTAACCCCTGAAATCGGCATGCAACCTCAAATAATCGTTACAAAATAACGTTTTTGTTAATATATTGAGGCAAATTTTCTCGTTTTCATTGTATACTTTCTAGCCTAGATCTTTTGATAAATTATTCTAAATTTCATTTTCTTAACTGTACGATGGCTACACTGTATCATTGATTTATCTAAGTTTTCTTATTGTTAAAGTGAAAAAAATCTATCCAGGAGCAAGCTTTCTATGTTTTATTCATAATATGAAATTACATGAATGACTCACAAGTTGATTATCAAATGAAAAACTGACTTTTCTAATTTTTCGAAACGAGTTAACGTACCTGGTAACAAACCCTATGGAAATGGCATCATGTAAGTATTTAAGTCCGATGTTGAAAATTATGTACCGTGAATGCCGGAGTGAACTAGATCTGAGAAAGATCTGAGAACAGCAGCGTGAGATGTGTAGTGGGTACGTGAACTCTGATCGCTTCGCAGTAAATGTTTCTATTTCAAGCGTAAGAATGTTTTATGCATACGAGCAAACGAGCAGCCGCCGAAGCACTCCCGAGGAGGATCCTACAGTAGGAATATTTGACTCCGTGTGTATGTAACGTGGAGCTCTACGAATGGAATGACAATGGTGCTGGCTACCCGGAAAACACATCCTCGAGTAATATTTTACTCGGAAGTAAAGTTCGGCAAAGCAGGAACAAACCAACAAACAAACAATTCCAAACCTAGATAGACGTGGATTCGTTATGTCCGAAAACCGATGGTAGTTTTTTTGATCAAGGGTGAAGAACGAATTGAAATTAAACGTTGCGTCGCACTTGAATATAGAAAACATTCAATATCGTGAAAAAAAAAAACAGATATACATGCGTGATCAATTAAATGAGGGATGAAACGGATGCCGGGTCGCAACTACTTTTGACTTGTCATTCCGCCCCAGTAACCTTTTCCAACCTGATTCCGTCACTTATTGTCGGTAGTATACGTTCACGAAAAAATTGAGTCGAGTTTGAAATGCTCGTTAGATTGATATCGCGCAAGACAAGAGAATGACCCGAGGTAACGAGTTTTACCGTTGATCGTCGCGGGTCCATAACATCTCCGTTTCGTACTTGTACCTATATCCCCCAGATATTTTTACATGTTATCTCCGAGCCCTTTAGTTATATCGCATGTGCACTAAACGCTTGGATAATATTCACCTAATCCACTTATTGTTAGTATTATAAATGAATATGTATGCGCGTAGAAAGGTCACGCCAAATGATAGAAGCTATTAACTCAGGAGCCTTTCTCCCGCTGTGGTAATTCGGGAGAGCCATTAATCTCGGGAAAGAAAAATGAGGAAAAAAAGGAGTCAGGGAGAAGGACGAAACGAAGCAAGAAAAGTCTCGTCAGATTCACAGCTACCCGTGCGCATGAACCGAATAATACCCGCCGCCATTCGCAGCCATTCACCGCTTGATATTTTACTTCCTTGTTTGGGGGTGTAGACATACTGCGCGCGCCATTATCTCGATGAAATCAGGCCAATGCCGTTGGCGATTGTGAATATTTCATCATCATACTGGATTTTCAACTGCCACAAAAGCTGTCCTGTAACAATGACGGCCAACGCATCGGATAACTCCGGAAACACGATCGGATTCTTTCTTGAAATGGTCACTTTCAATATTACTCTATGAAAAAAAAAAAAACCTTCAATCCTTTATAAAAAGCTCTTACAATAGCTGTTTGAACTACGAATCCGGAAGTTGTCTAATTTTCCCGACCGACAGCATCAGATTAGTTTCAATCATTTCAGTTTTTACACTTGCACAAAGCAAGGATATAATTAACGTGCCCTTTGAATTCTGTCGTTTTTGCTAACTTGTGTGGTAATGCATACCGTGTCAACTGTACAGTTAATTTCCAAAGTGACCTGCTATACAGTTGAAGCTACCTTTTTCACTAACACTTTAGGTTCCATCTCGTCTCAATATCACGTTAGTTGAAATATCACCTTGATTATACAAGATTATTAAATATGCTTGTTTCCTTTAACGCCCAGACTACAGCTGATTTATTTCGTTACTGCAGTCCGTCACCCAGGATCTCGTTATTTCTGCGCCGCATCATACGTGACCCAAGTAATGACTAGCATTGCTACAGAAACATTGAACAAAATCTGCATCGACGTGAAACTGTGCTGGTGTGCGTTAGAGATACTACTCAATGTGTTCGATAAAAAATTGTTTTCTTCTGCTAATTGGATAAACCGCATTTTCTGTCGTCAAAATCATGTGCTGCTGTAATGCATATAATTGGCAACAAACAGTGACCAATATTACGAACAAGTGGTGAAGTTTCGCCTGAAATAGCGAAATTCAAAAGGCAGGTTTGCGTTGTAAACACGTAAACAATGATACTCAATGGCCGTCTAGTTAGGCCATCTGTACGTAGTTACTCTGAACAAAGTCACTGACACCGTTTCTGTGCCTTGATCCTATTTGCGAGTTACGGGAATGCTACTCATCCCGCGTTCACTTTCACTTGAGACCCGCAACCACGTACCGTTTGTTCCCATGCTAGCCCAGAACTCTCGGCGGATGTATGAAATTAATATATTATACGCACGATACTCGTAGACAGATGAAATTTGCGAACCCGTTCGCATCGCAAAATTACAAAGCAACTGTGATGGTACCAGAATTTTATTCGGCATAAAATTTTAGCGAATGAAGAAAAGGTGCAAGGCAAATGGCGAATAGAATGATATAACTATGACTGCAGCCTGAAATATCCCTTCACTTTAATCAGCATAATGACTAAAACGATGCCCGCTTATTAACGAGTTTTGTATTCATATTCATTTTTCGTTCTCTATGTAACATGACGTTTATTATTCGACGGTTACGTCTTGTTGCAATTACTGTAGGTTTACCTGTTGAATCATTTCCGGGTCATGGAAATTGCCTCGCCGATTTCTTACCATTTTACAATCGTACTCTGTTGAATCTGTAATTGTTTGTAAAGTACTGTAGTTCTAGCACAAAAATTCCACCATTCTTCAATACTAGGCCTCGAGCCTTTTGTTAATGTTTTTACCTAAATGTTAGGCTTGTTATTTTCTACATATAATTATAAGTTTCTCAACCGGTTGAAGACGTGATTCTCATGCCTGTCTTCCGTAACAGCTACAGTCGCTTCGAACTGTCAGCATTGATGCAGCGAAGAGGTTTGTGCAATACTTTCAACGTGGACTCGTGTGTTTATTTGTCGTCAAATTATCGTACCAACTTGAACTCTGTAATATTGCAGCATTTTCCTCCCGCGAAGAGGAAAAACGCGCCGCTAAATCATAACAATGAAAATCTTGACTCATGTTTCCTGCTCCGTTCGAAACTCTCTCGTTATTGGAAGTTCTGGCTATGCCAACGCTCCGGGCAAAACCGTATTTCCGATATTCGAAAATCCAATGCCATAATAGGATCTTAAATTTTAACCACACCTGCACTTAATTGCAATTCGCATCTAGTGAGTATATAATCTCTCGTCATTTAACACGAGGTTATTTCTGTGATTTAAAAAAAAGTTTCAACGCCCTGAACGTGGAAACTGTCAAAGAATCGATTTTATAGAATCTGTAAGATAATACAGGATTGTTTCAAAACTTCCCACATCTTTCTATGAAACTTCTGTGAACCAAGTTTGCGAGTTTCGATATTAGGCAAAGAAACATAAATCACAGGTTTGGGAGAAGTGGGCCGATACCGATGACTTCGTAATTTTTACGGCGATCAAGGTATCCCCACATACTTCGATTACTATCCTCTGGGTAATCGGATGGACCCATTGGCCAAGAGAATCTGGTAGTATAATCCATTTCCCTGCATAGAGTGAGGCTCGCGCGTTGCGGGCCGGCGTAAATATGTATTACCAAACTTAGAATAACTTTGCCATTAGAAGTTGGAATTCAGAGTTCCTGCTTGCCGAGATTTATGAAGGTTGAGTTAGGAGGCTGCTCGCTTGCTCTCTCGTTTAGGTGTAGGTATAGGTATAGGTCCAGGTACGAAATAGTGCCGCTCACCCGTGGCTCTCCTCCCGTCTGTCGAAAGAAAAACGAAGAAAAGACTTCCAGTGTCTTCTACGTATCGTGCATCAAACGACCGGACTGCACTCTACCATCCTCCGGTTCGCTGACTACCTTGTTGATAATCTGCTTTTACAAACACATCGACGGAAGCTGTCGTATAATGGCGTTGGTCACGTCAATTTTTTGCTACATTACAACTCTGACGAGCGGATAACGTGAGCGATATTTTGTGTTCGAAAACATGGTTGCCGCTTTACGCAACTCTTCTTGTTTATTCAATTTCATTTCAATTCAGAGTGACTAGAACAAATTTTCGCGACGTCTTTATGTAAATTCAAAAATTTTTTTCAAATGAATAATTTAAATAAGTACAGTTTCTTTGTGCAAACCGTGGTCTCGCCATGTAGAGCTACATTCCCCTTTTTAAAATTTCAGACTATTCTCGATATTTGATGACAAAAATTAAGCAATTAGAGATACTTTTTTACCATCGTACTAGATTCAGTTTTTCACTAACCAAAGTTAAATTGAACTTGGATGAATTTATTTTTCTCATTTACCACACGACACTTATGCACATACTAAATAATACGGTCGATTCCCTGAAGGTTTCGATCGAAATCATCATCAGCAAACATACGGATTCTGAGGTTTTGACACGACGCTTCAAGTTGTACCGCATCTGGTGATTCAATATTAACCCTAGTCACTTACACCTATGGAAACTTCCACATTACTTACGTGGGGTTACTCAAACCCCAGTCAACTTCGGAACGTTGTTACTGTACACACCATGACTGAGACAAAAGTTAACAATTCAGAAATAGACTCGAATCTTAGTTTTAGCAAAAAACTATGGAGGTGTGGGAGAAATTCTTGAAGCAAAAAAAGTAAAACAATATGCAATACATACATGGGATCTCTGAGACCTCAAAGTTTTTTCAATCATTCTTCATTTCATTTGCACAAACAATCCTGATTCAAGCACGATGACTTTGAAACTGTAAGTGGAAGTCGGTTATGGGGTCAACCGGACCTCATGTCAGTGACTAGGGTTAAAGCCACAGACTACGAGAAATTATATTCATACAGTCGAAAAATTTTATGTATGCTTCTTCCCACTTTCCTGCATCGGTCCAGTGTTTTACGGAAACGGCTTACATTTAAATCTTATTGAATAAATGTCACTGGAAATCGAAACGTTTCTAATTTGTTTAGAGTTAGGTCACTGGCGTGAGTAATGGTTGAAACGTCGATCTGTATCCTGCACGAATCCTTTGAGCTTCTATCGTTTTGTATTTGAAAGCCAAAGTTGCGCTGTTGGCAAGCTTTCACAGTTTGATCGGGCGGATAAGCGATGACGCGTGTCCATCGATTCTTGAGCCGAATGAATCTTGGTAGGTGCGTTGTATAGTACGGAGTAAATGAAACGTGGGAACGCCGAACGGTAACAGGTGACACGGGTAGCGGGTGACGGCCGCTTTTCGTTTAAACCCCATAAAACGCAGGTTGTCTGCTACCAATGGTTGATAACACCGTTTTCACTCAAGATTCCTGGGGCGCAAAGTACGAGCTTACGAAACGCCACTCGAGTACTTTCTTTTTAAAAGGTTTTCCACAGAAAGAACCACCCCAGACCTGACAGCATAACCAAGTAAGAAGCCGGGGCCTGCATTTTAAGGCTCTCCAAAATCTTCCGCCCCCTCATACCTATCCCGAAACTGTCACTGCTCTACTCCTTGACGAGCAATTAAACCATCCGCTTATTCTTAAAATATGTTGGCCCTTGATCGGCAACCTCATCCCAGCCATCATTGCTGCTTTCTTTTGCTTCGCCAATGCAGTCCCTTTGATGTTAAGAGCTATTTTATCACGTTCTTGCACTTCTAGCCCTTGACAGACAAGAATTCCCGGATAGCCTGGAGTGGCTTTGGTCTCTGAGATAATCGATCGGCAAGATGAATTTGTTCCACTCTTCGCATCTCACTCAATACAATACCAACATTCACTTTCCTCCAACGTTCACGTTGTGAAACGGATGGGGCCATGTATGGATTCTTCTTCTTCTTCTTCTGAATCGCGAACGCGTTGACGTGTTGAGCCGTACTTATATATCGGCGCCTATCTTGTGCTTTGAGTTGTAAATATGTGTGCGGATGTCAGTGTCATATATAATGTTAGTGCATATATGGATGTGTGCGATTTGAAGAGCCGTAACGTCTCCGCCGGATAAGTTGATGGCTTCCGTCTCGAATGTAGAGCACGTCGGGAAAAAGGCTCGTCTTTTCCTGGCAAAGGCGAATATCGATTTCTATCACTTCTTCTTTCCAGATGCTCGGACCACCTCTTTGATATTCCACGGCAATATTTTTGGGGTGGAGAGGCGTTTCGATGTCGTTGCAGGACGTCGAACACAACGCGGTCATGCAGCTTGGTGCCGGGATATCGAACGGTGGTAAAATTCTTAGGTGTAATAAAGCGATGAAAGTTTAAACCAGGGGTCACCACCACTGCCACGCTTTCTACCACAGAGACTCTTCTTCCCCCTTCACATGGTTCCATTACTCTCCAAAACTTGCTTTCCTGTGTTTCCTTCGACCCAGTCTCTTCTTCTCCGTCGCTTTACTTTACTTTTGTATCCGATGAGCCAGAAAGGGGGTAGGTATGTATTTGCGGGAATCCTTTTATAGGGAAAGTTTATTTTATCGTTCCGACACGCCATTGCTGCAGGAGCTTTACACTTATACTTCGAATCCAGAACCACTGTTCACAAGATAAGCTTTTATGCGGTCTTTGACGCTCATTTCGAAAACGCTGTAATTTTAACTTTGTTTTTATTCATAGATTTAGACACTATTTCTGAAACGAAAATATAGTAATCTCATACACACAGTGAATGGTTAGGCCCCTAACATACCTTTGCGAACAATAAAACTTGCTCATATTGCTATTTTCGTTTTACGTATATGCAACAGACTATACAGTAGACCTGTCCTTCAGGATAGTTAAATCGAATTTCGATAGTCGCCCCCTCAAATTAGTGCGAAATATTAAAAAAAAATGTATCCATTTTTTCTCCTCCACATTTATCCACCCCTAGAAAGCCATGCTTTTTGTCATAAGACAAGCATTTATTTTTCGATGTCTTTTCAAAAATGCGTAGTGGGTCCAAAAAAAAAATTGTTAATAATTTGATAAAAAAGCAAAATGAGGGTAAATTTAGCTATCTCTATTTTTGACTCCGCCATCTAACTTTTATATACACATATGTTAGAAGTTCATTGAAGATGATTCGGTTTTTTTCAATTCAGACGGGTAGAATTTTTTTCACACTGCGTCGCAGTACTTTGGACCTTGGATTGCGTCAATAACGAACTCGCATTTGTGTTCATGTTCGCGAATTTTTTTCCGAATGGTTAAACTCGACGTAATCCGCGCTCTCTCGTGCACCCACGGTATAATTGCCGCGTCTGCCAACGAGAAGTAATTATCGAAGAAAACCGCAACTGCCCGTCTTTAACAGTTTTCGGCGCCCTGAAAAAGTCCATCTTTTTCCTTACTTGATGTGTTTCCCGCAAAATTTTTCCGACAGTCATCAAAGTCTTCTTTGCCTTGTGCGAGGGGTATATATAAGAAAACGCGAAATAGACCGTGAGCGGGCGCTCAACTGGATCGTATTTCCAATTTCACTTATCGAAGCCAAAGTGCCGTATCCTGAAACGTCAACATGGCAAAGTATTCTCCTTTTTCCGGGGTATAAATTGACCGGCAATTGAGTATTTGCACGCCGGTACAAAGCTGTTTCCTCGCGATCGAATGGACTTTGGCCATTGGGACTCACTGGGATACTACGGGACACAGTGCGAGGTCTCTTTCAAAAGACTCCTCATTCCAATGGCCAGAAGTGCACGAGATCGTCGGAGCTTTTACGACGTCCGATATTGACAACCCGTACGTAAAGGAGGTCTCGGGGTTCACTACGAGCAGCCTTTTCTCTCTCCTCCTCTCTCATTTCATCTCCCCTCTCAGTGATCCATCTTCATCTGAACCATTTTTTCATTTTCTACGAAGATAGTTTTTTGCTTATCGTTCATTTCATTTTCTTGCGTCCGAAAAGATGTCGGATCGAAAATTTTCACTAAAACATCAACGTCGTTGTGACTGTGTTGTGGTCATATTCACTGGGTCATAAAGATATGGCTCAAAATGTAAATACTGTTCGCGAGGCCACAGCAGGCAAACGGACTGTCGAGTAATGCGAACGCCGATAACAGAGTACCGAGACTACGAGGTGAGGCACAGTGGAAAGAAATACGGTGAAACGGTTTCTGGGACGCAGGAGTGATCAGAAACGGTCGGACGGTCTCCCGTTACACATAAAACGATCACGGCGTAATTAGCAATGAAACAAACATCGTCCTTGTTATTTGCTAACTGAGTAGTTATGCTGACTATTAAATCCAATGCCCCCTGCCTGCCCCTCAACCAGGAATACCTGATCTTCAATGCAGTCGCAAATCCTTGGAAGATAATGAATCAAAAATCAACGAAGACACGCCTCTGATGATTACCGGTGTTCGGGCATTCCGGCATCTGACACGGGTACTTGAACACAATGGCGCCTTGTGCCGAATCTAACGAAATAAACTAGAGCTGTAAATCACCAGCGGAACACAATGATTCGACGCTGTCGCATGTCCACTTCGTTTTAGTAGGTAACCCAACAGTTACTTTCAAACAGTTCTTTATACTTGAACCATACTACCTACTCTATTTATAATGGTTGTAATTCAACACTAGCGCGAAAGTAGACCGCATTATGACGGACGAAGGACTTTTCATGGTTTTCCTGCAAATGAGATGAAAATCAAATGATGAATGGTAAATTGGATTTCCACGTCGATTGATTCCTTCTCTGCTCGTGGCGCGTTCTATCTTGAACCGATTGACGTGACTTTACGGTTACGCTCAGTCTTATAATCCTTTCTACATGCCGGCTCGGCTTAATTAATCTATGAAAGCAGTTCTTGATCACCCGTCCAAACAACTCGAAATGCTCGAGACAGGCAACGACCACTTTATCGATGACAGGAGCGCTCGAAGCCAGCTCCTGGGTACTTGAATAGTCCGCGTTTGAGTCGGAAACGACTGTGTAGTGTGAGACAAGTAGTGATTTCTGCGATCCGAGTCACTGGCTATTGAACATCACATGTCCATGTCCGACTGCCTTCTGTGTAATTTGTGCTCAATACACATTTCCAATCGATTGGCTTTTTGCGAGTAATCTAAGCATCGATTTATCCGATCATTCCCTTCATCCGATATATTTTTTCACGGTTCGAAAATCGGCCTCTTTTATGAGAATGACGAGGCTGTAAGGTATACATATAGTGATTGGAAAAACACGAATAAAATTTCGAAACAAGGTCAAGCAAATAACGGACTCATGGACAAAAAGAATCATCACCGAAGTTTCAAACATAGGTATACTATGGTATACTAGGAATTGTAAATAGGGACGTAATAGGCAGCTTGTGTATGTGGGTTTTGTGAAGATATTTCTTGCATACTCTAGAATTCTAAAATTTCTGTAAATGCATTATCTATTGTCAGCTTTTTATGGCCATGATATAGAGGAACCATACTTACATGGACACAAAAAACTACGCCCCGGAACGCACAGACCCAAGTTAAGTGAAGGAACACGAATACTGGTATACAAAGAAAGATTCGAGACTCATCAATTCAGCTTCAACAATATTCATAAAAAACAAAAAAAAAAAAAACTCTCCTATAGAAAAGTACAATTGAAAATGTCAAATCTGAAATTATACCGTAAAATGTTTTCCTTCTGCTGAACGTCACAGCTTTGTCAATGTTCGTCGTACTTAAGTACACTGATTAGAAAATTTAGCATGACACTTGTATCGGTGAGTAAATGTAGGTGTTGGTATTCCGATACTGTGCAAAGATGCGTATGTGTATGTATTGTTTGTAATCATGTTTAAAATAGTGTCCCTATTACAAGCCAGAATAAGATGAATTGATTCAATCAATATCACCACCATAGTATATATACCATAGTAACTTAACTTAAGCAAACTTGAGAATTTATGTCTAAGAATGTGTAGTAAATTTAGCGAGTAAAATTGTCGCTGAAATCCTCTCAAGATTGTATATCACGTTTAGCTCGAAGTATTTGAACGGTTCCATTTGCCCAAGTCTCCTTTATATCAGCGAATAACTGAGAACTCGAGGCGATATTTTATCCGACCTTCTAGTTTTGAGTCGTTAAGTTGATCTCCTGGTAGCAACTTAGCCGGTGACTCTCCACCCCCTCGGTCCACCTATAGGTTTATACCCGGGTATCCGATTCAGTGCAGCTTCCTAAAGTTTGATTAGATCGGGATAGCTCACCTGGGCCAAAGATCACGTAGCCGTTAAATTTCTGATTTGTGAATACGAAATCACAACGGTTTGAAATCCCCCTCGTTTGTCTTATCGAGGATTTCTCTACGGTATTTGTTTTACGCCAAGATGGGAAGGCTTTTCTCTGCGACCCTACAAAACGTGATTTACGTCGCCCGGAGCTCTACAGGCTTCGCCTCAAATCTCTAGAAACGGCACAAGGCTCAACTCGAGTAAAACCAGCAAAATTGCTACCTCGCCTAATATTATTATAGGATTATAATTTACACACCCATTTACATACCGAAGAGGGTGAATCTTGTGTACCTTTCTATATAATTGGAACTTCTTTTACTTTTGTTAAATTTCAAGGCACGTTTTATTCGTGTAACAAGCAAAATGAGGTGAAATCCTTTAAGCCATTTGCATGACGCAATAAAGAACGTGTGTACGGTAAAGAAAAGTCGTCGTCGTCGTCGGAGTGAGGATTCCGTACGACGTTCGCGTGACAACTCTCTGTGCGTGGCAAAAGCTGTGGCCGCATTCGCCGATTTCCCTGAGGGCAAAGTTCAAGTGAATGTACATTTTTCATGCCGAGGTTTCCAAAGAACCGCATGCGACCGAATAACGTCATCGTCGTGCCCTCTCCTTCAATCTCCTCTCTTGGTTACCTCAAGACTATATCTTCATGTTCGTGTAGTTTCGACTCGTCAAGTCTGCGAGATTTCTTTTTTCATACCTTTTCCTCATTCCTTACTTCGTATTTGGCCATTCTGTTTTCCACAATTCATTATCGTTTCATTACGATATTTACTAACCGTGTCTGCAGCTGGGTCATCTAATCATCTTTAGTCTTTACTTTCATAGTTTTACTCGTAATAAACTGAATTTGATAAAGTCACGGTTGCCAGGAGCCATTCTTTTGTACTGCACTCAGACGTGGTAGGAAAAGTCATATACAAGCTGGTTGCTATACCTTGAATCTCAATGGCGTTCATCTACTTTTATCAAATTATTCGCAGACTCCTCCGTTGTTTCCAGGTCACGAGATCGTCGAACTGCTCGAGCATACCGCTATACCGTACCCTGTGTAGTAACTTTTAAAAACGATACAAAAACAACAATTTCCAGAAGCCAACGAAACTTAGCCTCTGCTTCGAGAGTCGTTATAATAAATAATCTTGCAAAGACCAACGAGAAGTTGGAACTTAACTTTCTTTGCGAACAAATTTTTTCCGTTTATTGTCAGGCATCACGAGCTCCCAGTCCTACCTTATTGCGTGCGTTGAACACCGAGAGGTTTAAATGCCCATATGAAACACCGTGTCACTGCTCACAGCTATTATACCAATCGCTTCCATCGTACGAATGTGATACAGCAGTTTTTTCATCTCCTCCTGTATACGTCTCGCGTACCGAACATTCGCATATCCACGCCAGTAGTTGGATACCGCATGCTTATCCCAAACGGTATCCTCTTTTTGGACTATTTTTATTGTTTGTCACCCAGTTATGTTTCTGATCAATGAAGACGCTTTCTGAACATCATCGGGGGTCAGGGAACATTTAGATATCTGTACTAATATTCATGAGCGAACACGTACGTAAATGTATAACTCGTGGAGATCAGCCGTTCACTATTTTCTTAGATCAGACTGAACAAGGCTGTCGAGGACTCGCCAAGACCTTGATCGTGTTTTAATCAGTTCCATAGTCCATCTCTCCTCGTTTTAATAACGCATTCCGTTATATCAGGGTAAAAAGTCTTTGTCATACCAATATCGGTCGCCGGCACATGCAGCTTCTTTCAATCTTGGCTAGGCATATACAGGCTACAGCGTTAAACACCCGTTGATAAAATCCTGAGTGGCATAGCTTTATCCTCGGGGTAAACTCTGCGTGCCAGCGAACGCTTAACAATCCGATCGCGAAGAACCGGAGGCGCGCGAGGCCAATAAATGTCCTGTAAGTAATGGTAATTTATTATTAGTGATAACCGAGGCTTACCTTCTTATGCCGGCTTACAGAGAGAGCCTTTATTCCGTTCGTCACGGCATTGCAGAGCTTCCGCGAACGTTACGCCGTGCGTAGCGAGGCGAGACCCTACCGCAGTTGGCACACTTTTCCATGACCCTATGCAGTATCGAGGTGATCAGCGGGTGCGAGCGAGTGAGGGGACAAATCAGTTTGCATCTCAAACGAGGATTTTGTTGAGGACCGTGTGTTTTAAAGGAGTTCGTGTCAATTGGCGGTTTGTGCGGCCGGGAAAATATATATATATATTTATTTATTTATTTTTTTTTTTGTTGTAAGCGGGAGAAATTTAACTGGCAATATTTTTAACACCGGGTGGCTACAGGCACGAAAGCGTAAATCAATTAGTTGGGGAGAAGTCGAGGAGTAAAATATCGAGGTGAGTCGTGGAATAAATTAATTTACGTGACCGCGAGAAACGAGAATTAATGGGACGTCTTTCGAAGTGAGCCACGTTTTCCGCTCACTCTCTGACTTCTATATCAAGAAAATATAGGTACAGTTGGCGTCTACCTTGCTCACACCTTCATGACGTGCCTCGGTTGACTCGCGGAATTGAGAAACCGAACGAATCACTGTATAAAGCACTTGCCGTTTCGTTTGTGAAATATTAGTATCAGTGTGAAATAATCCGCGTAAAATTATCAACGTTTGAAGCACGATACAAAAGAATGGCTTGGACGCCCACATTCATTAGCTCCGTTCCTGTATAATTATGCAAATTTCATAATCACGTTTCAAACATACCGTTTCCACGCCGAATAGAACTTCAACCATGCGATAAACCTGGATTCACGTATCGCCGCCCCAGTTACGGTGAAATTGGAAGCATGCATCATATCGCGAATGTGTTCGCTCCAAGACAGATAATGAATTCATCAGACTTGGTAACGTTTTATTATACTGATACAAGAAACTGTTTTGAATGTCATTTATGTACTTACAATCCGTACCCCGAAATTCTGAGCTCCTTAACGGCGATCCCACGCACTTGAATATGAACCGCTTCGATACCTGCTGATTACGGTTTGACTTTTCTCCCACGCGTCTAGTCAAAGTATTCATTACGTAAGGAAACTGGGCGGATTGTTGGGTGTAGGAGCGACTGTACCGAATGATGTACCCCTACCACTACGGAGCACGGCGATCATCTGCACCGAGACCGAGTGTTGAATACTAATTTAAATATTAAACCATGCAAAGCAAAATGTAAATAATAGTACAGTTACCTGGGGCGCATTTACATGAGCATTATATTCTGCTATGGTTGAAAACCGTGGAGCGGTGTGGCCCAGTAAATTCAACTCCACTGTCTAACGCCACTTCGAATGACGACAATTCCGATCGGTGTAGAGGAAATTTGAGATCGAATCAGCAGTGTTGCGTTCATCGTATCAATAGATCTATTGAATATTTTTCAATAAATATGCTTCCTCCAAGTGACTTTTACACATTCTGCCACAGGAACCCTCGAAGGGATTTCTTTGGCTTTCTTTGCTGTATTCTCATCATCACAAGCGAAACTACCTCGTGAAAATAAAGAACAATATGAGAAAAAAAACGTGATTTGTGATCCATTATGTTTTGTTTTCTGGCTTTGTGATACCAGAATAAAAATGAAGAATTTCGAGTCATGAAATTAAGCAAAAACCCTGTAAAGTCTGATTTTCTTTTGCCCAAAATGATTCGATCTATTGTTGCACCCGAGATCCTACTACTTTAAAACTGTGCTCCAGGTAACAAACCTCCTTTATGAAAGTTTCCGCTGGTTTTTGCTATTGCTGGTAAGTGTTCCACCTCAATCCACTAGGCTTCCCCATCCGATGTCAGTCAGTTCGCGATCAAACAGCTTGGAGAGTCTGCGGGCTTTTGGGGAAAGTGGTTAATGGATCTGTATCGCTCTCTGATCCATTTGATTGCAGAGCGTGCCTACCATCATTTGTTCAATCACTCACCGTAACGCTCCCGCCTTACCGTTCTAATTCTCTATTGGAAACACGAGTCAGATGGAATACGCTATTTCGGTTTGATTTCCCAATCCCCCGAGTGTTTCGTGCGGTATAGATTCTCTCGCACGTTATAAACACCCTGATAATCACCCGCTGACAAACTTCCATCCCGCGAATTAGTTATACCCCACCTGGTCCGCCGTTGCTCGTCATATTACCAAGCGGACGTCCATGTACGTATCGTACATACCTGTATAAGCCCCAGTCACGACCATACTAATGGCCACATCGGCCATACCAGTGCATATTCGGTGTAAGCCCTATCAGTATATATCTCGAATTAGGTCCCTTCATGTCGCTCCATGCCTCTGCATTCGCGAGTCTGTGAAATTCCGCGTCAAAGCTAAACAGAGTATCCCGGGCTTCGATGCCTCGATATTGTGTACCGGTGATGGTAGTGGGTAGTTATAATAATACACCCGACAGATTGGCAGTTCGCACACCCTTCGGTTCTACGACTGACTTTACGCTCCGATGTTTGGACACCCGCGTGCATGTGTTTACACACTTTTTTGCACTCGTGGGTGAAAGCGCCCCTTGACGTGAGGGGGTTCAGAGAAAAGTGACGAATAGAACGATAGACTTGATCTCCAGTCGGATCACGCTCGATGTAAACGATGGGCCTCACCTTATCTGACCCTCCGATTCGATGACGACTGAACAGTGTTTGCTGCTTGGCTGAACATGACGCGGCGCGTAACGTCGACCAAAAGACGAAGTAATTAATCTTGAATTTGCGTTGCAATACCGAGTTGTTGGACGTGTGCACAGGTACCGGCATACCTATACCGCATACTCTAAGCCTGCAGGATCGCAGAAGGCGGAGACACGTGACGTTAATTAGTCTGATGTACTATTGATATTATAATTAGCTCGAGTTTCAAACGGTGCGACGATTGCGTGTAAGCAGCCTCCTCTCAACTTAGGAATACAAGTAGCGATGATGATAATCCTCGCATGCGTCGTGTAGAAAAATCTCAGTTACTAATACAACTGGCTCGGCTCTTGAAACTTTTCATTTCGACTGAAATAAAATAAGCGTGGAACAACCTTTTATTGCATATATAGTGAAAGCTCTCTCATAGGAATCACGTTTGATGCTCCGTATATGGCTACTTACAGAGCGTTTATCGAATATATTTAAGCACCTCAAACTGAACGCGGTGATGAATAGTGAGTAGTTAATTAATTGCTTACTTTGACCTTTGTGCGGTGCAATAATTCTTATTAAGTGAATATAGCGCGCAGCTACGCTCTGTGGTGGTTGGTGGTTAATGGAAACCAAACCAAACAACCATTTACTTCAGCGGTGGCTTCAAAAGCTTCACTGTCCAATGGCATGGTAGACTAGGCTCGCGATTATATCGGGGACTGTCGTACCTCGAAATTTCGCAATATCTCGCAGCTGCATGTGTAACTTCTAGTCAAGTTTCGCGATTGGGAAAAATAATTGCTGTTCGAATAAACGTTGGCGTGAAATTTCGACTTGAAAATGCACCCGCATCGTAACAACGACGCAATTATGCAATCGGATGAAAAAATGGTTTAAATCAATCTTATAGATTGAAAGAGATTTCTCCAGATTTCCGAATGCCGCGTGTGCTCAACTGAGGAATGTACTAGAAAATAATGCCGTTATTGTTGAGAATGCAGCAAGTAGTCATAGTCAGTGTAGTCAAGCCCCGTAAAATGATCGGCCGAACATTCAGCGCCCACTCACCGCAACGACGAAATTGATTATAATAAAACTGAGTTGGGTGAATAAATTAATCAAATCTAGAAAGAAAATTGTTAAAAATTTACTTATGCATAATTCATATTGTTGGTATGAAGCAAATCGTCGTCGAACAATTCTGTTTATTTCGCGAAGCTCAGGGAATAACTTTTGCTTTCTACTGCGCTAATGCTAATCACGTAGACTATATCCGCAACTTCAATGACTTTCATTTATTCATTTCCGTGGCGTCTGCTTTTTATAAAACACCTACCTTCGTTAATTAACTTTATAGTTCGAAGAAGCCGTGAATATTTAAAGTAATCTCTTTTTTGTTTCACCTCGATTACAATGGGTTTCCAGAAATCCGCCGCTCGTTATCCCCAATTTTGAAATATCTAGCAATTTAGCCTTTAAAATTGTAACGAAAAAAGCTTTAAATAAAAAGACCTTTGATCTGTTACTTTTATAAAGGAAAAAGGAACCTTAAGGATTCCGAAAGAATACATTGCAATAGGCTCGAATTTCAAACTCTTAGGGTAGATAATGATTCCCGAACTCTCATGTATCACAATGTACACATTTTGCGAATTCGTTACGTTTATAATCGTGAAGCTATCTTTGCGTGCGCATAGTTCCCATTCGTGCAAATGGAATTCAACTCTGCATTTCCGTTTCGCTATTGTTTGAGTATTTCCGTTCATCAGGTGAATATTAACTGCACAGTACTTCCACACGGTCGTATGTCGCGTGGTGTCCGACTGGCTGTCATTATTTCAAAGCAATATTCGCAGGTACGGTTACGGTTGCACTGTGAACAATGCACGAACATGTGTGCGCCTTCTGTGTTATCGGCAATCTCAACTTACTCACAGACAACGTAGCTTCAATTTCTTACCTGACTTCATTGACTACAATTCACAAAGAACTCTGGGAATGAAAAAAGTACATCTTGGTCAAACCTGCAAAAAGAATAGCGAGTGGTCGTTTATCGTTTGTGCAGAATCTTCAATTGCAATTTGCCGTATCGCTTATCTACCTCTATAGTTTGGTCGATTGGGACGCTTCTTACTATCTGGAATAGTGGTAGATAGTCGACAGGCCAGTTTGTATAGCTACTCCCGTTCGGTCCTTTAGGGGAGTTCGGTCTGCATTCCTTTGTCCTTTTATCCGAAGATATTTCCGAGAATCTTGGCTCGGTAGGATATTGGGAGATAGTTTAGTGGCTATATACAAACCTCGGGCACATCCGGCTATGGGGTTTGAATAAGAGACGGAACCATGCAGTCGTCGTCGCATTTCTCGCATGTCGCCTTTTGCGTGATACTCGAAAGCCCCGGTATCACACGACGTGAATCTTTTACTCCACTGACGCCGTGGCACGAAGAAGCATATCCAAGGTGGGACCTCTGACCTCTTTCGGATGCTGATTCAAAGCCACGGGTCAAATGGCATTCCGATATACCTGCTATACACGTATGGAGGAAATGAAGAAATGTACGGAGTACCTATTTTCTACCTGCTACTTCTGACTCACGGTGCTTCTTTTCACCTGGCCAGTGACAACCTTACATTCAGCACTTGCAGCGTGCCTATAATTACACCGTCTGTCCGACCAAGATCCGTACTTCTCTTTGAATAATTGATCACGGACCATGTCTGCATCACGGTTAATCGTCATTCATTCACGCGTTCTTAGGAACCCAGGTGAGTGGCGAAGAATACTTACGTAGGTTAAAAACAGATATATAATATGAGTTCAAAGTTAGACAGCCTCATACCCGTTTCTGTTCTTTCATTCTATTCTATTATAAGCTAATGTAAGTGTAATTACAACCGAGTGGTATATACCAGACTTATAAATAAGTAGGGACGCATTTGAATACGTGATTCAATGCAATGAATGCCATGATTTATTCACATATTATGCAATAACCTGCGGGGGGTTGTGCCACGTGTCTGTGAGGCAAATCGACCTGATTGAAAATAGTATGGGGATACAGATTGTTTCGTTTATTGGTATTATTTAAAAAAAAGCACGATATAGGCATTCATTGAATACGCTTTAGCTCGATTAAAAGTCAATTCTCATACGCAAAGTTATTTGATTCCATGGTTCTTTCTCCATCTTTTTACGAAAGCAATACAAATCCTCCTTCTGCAATTCCTGAATCATATACTTTTGTGAATGTGTTAGTTGAAATTGCACAGACGAGGGCAACTTAACCCATCCAATTCGGAGGAATAGGTTGAGATACGTATTTCGGAGCCTGTTAAAACATTGCGTATTGTTTGCTGGTAAATAACTGAACAGGAAACGCTGTCAGAAGTATCGTGAGAAACTATCAGAAGAAATGGTGCCGCAGACCGCGGGCGTTACGTATTTACGATTTTCTTTCTATCCGCGAGTTCAATTACTACAAGCCGTGAGTCGGCTGAGATTATTAAATATCTTCTTCTTCACTTCAACAAATATTGACGTTCTCTTTCATGGCGTACGGGGAGGTCGAAATATTGTTAGAAAATTCCATGGAAGCAAGCAACTCGGGCATTCAGTTATATGCGAAGAGGTAGGTATTTACATACACCCACCGGCAATGTTCAATACTGACACTTTTATCATCATTTCGGTAATGTGATTCTAATTTTGAATCGTCAGGATGAGCGATCATTCGGTGGGTGAATGAAACGCGCTTCAAATTTGAAATTCATGAGATAATATTCACCTCTTTTTGCGGAAATTGCCTATCTACGTATTTTTTTTAAATCCTTTCCATCCGAATTACCTTTTGAGGAAGCGTTTGGGAAACGGATACTTTAAGGTACGGGCTGCGAAATTGGGGTTTCACCGAGATGCAATCAGTACAAACAGATTACACTCGCACGCGATGAACTATCTTGTATCAACGTTAACAAAAGACTTGGAAGGGCTCAAAAGTGTTGATGAAATTCACTCCATTAGCCCACACTCTGCAGCTTTAGTATACCGGCATTTCCCGAGATTGCACGTCGATTCTACCTTGGGTTGATAATTTTGAGGTGATTAATGGAATTCCGTAAAGCGGTGAAACATTGACAACTTTAGTACGGAGTCCCGATCCTGAGAACGGTTTCATGAAGTCCGATGAACTCTTGAACCAAGGGTTCCATTCCTCCATTACTTTTCTCCCGTCGATAAAGATGTGATGCAGCGATTCTAAAACGTCTACACGCCATTAAACAATCACTTAACGATTAGCTGTGCAAGTGATGAAATTTAATATTAGGTACAATTCAACGGTCTAGTCGTTTGAACACAAATGTCTTCATCGGAAATGACGCAACGAGTATAGAGCGTGAGAAAGAGAGATAAAGAAAGCAATTGATGGGTATAGCAATGCATTGACAAATTATCGTGCGATGCGTACATCTGCCATTAGGGTTTACGACATCTATCATGACACAACGGAAAATTTCCCGCCAATTCAGTATCATTAGAACTCCGCACTCCGTCGGCTCTGAGGCACACACCTAACGTACTTTCGTTTCTTTGTTTCAGGTATGGAGAATAAAAGCAATCCTCATTTCGTCAGTGGTATGATTCCCGATCCATGTTATCTCAGGTGAGAGCGCGTCCCGGTTTTGCAGCTTTACTTTTATGTCAACGACCGCACTTCTTCTCGCCTGGGGGATAAAGTCGAGACGGTTCGGCAAGTCGCACTGCGTTTCACCTCTCGCAAAGATAAACGTAGCGAGGAGCGCGGAGGACGAAATTGACTTTGTCAAGGTGGTGGTTTGGTAGGCGCGGCAGCCATTTCGGCGCTAATAGCTTTAACGCGGTATAAATTAGGGAAGTTGAACGCAGATTAGGAACACTTGAAATCAGAGCAAGTTGGTCTCAAACATGTTTCGCCAGTTATCGAAGCCCCGAAACGTCCGTAAGTTTGGATTTGTGTCCCGATGTACCAACCCTTACGTCGCACCTATTTCGGCGGTTCGTTGCACCACAACAAGATACGGATAAGGTTGTAAAACGCCCGATATCAAATCATTATAGAGAGTTCGCTACTCTACGCGTCTGATTGCGAGTAGAACTATCCAGTTTTTGTCCACCTGACAATTACAATTACCAAGATTTGGAGTGAACCTCGAGTCACGAAAAGTGAAACAAGTATTCCTGATGATCGGAACAGTGCTAGTTCATTTTTGATGCTTGTCTGTTTTTTCTTCAACTGAGTTGAATACTTCGGATGGGTTACACAATCCGATGCCATTCCTTGTTCGTAAGTGTCCTTACATTTAACGCGATACATATGTGACGGTAGAGCTACCTAGATGGCGAGTTAGGGAGGAGCGAGTTATCAAGCTTTCACTATACATACATATACGCACCTTAATGTACCGAGAGATTTCCGGCAGAGAAACTTCCCCGCTTATCTGTACCCGGAGTTTCTCACGTTAATTGCTTGCCATGGTACACCACGTCTATGTGGGGTTAGCCAACAATAAATACGGGTGGGGCCATGGCTTGTTTATTCCCACTGATCCATGGCTAAACATCAGACAATCCCCTGCATGCTTCCACTTTCTGGCATGAAGATCAACACGCGGAATTAATATTCGCTACGCTTTAGCTTTGACTCTCCTTGTAAGCATTCTGTTTTTCAATACTTTAAATTCAATAATTATTCAAAATTATTTTCAATCCTGAATTGAAAAACATTTCACGATGTACAAAAAAAAAAAATTGTCTCAATTTTCGAGTTGAAGAGACGAAAACTGTTGCTTAATTCGCTTTATTTGGTCAGAAAGAGAGGAAAAGTTCTGAATAACAAAAAAACGAAACATTTTGAGCAAACATGTGCATTTGATGGTATTCTTATCACATTAAAACGTTAAACAGATTATATTTGTTTTACATAAAATGCTCATCTCTGGTATAAACGTTATAACTTATACGCCATTGACAGGTTTCAAAGTGGTCACTCCGCGCTTTTCATTTGTCAAATCGATCTTGCCACATTTTCCAATCAAGCTGAAAATCTGAAATAATTCAGACGGTTTTTTCGTCATTACCTATCGATTCCATGGGTGGCAAGTTTACGTGGGAAATTAACGACCACCGTAATGAGGGTGTTTTTCCCGCATCTCCGAACGCGAATTCTTCCGCTTGAAACTCATGTCCTCGATACGGTTCCTACACAGAACAGCCACTTATCATTTCCCTTCTGCGTTTTGTTTTTTTCGCTGTGCTGATTTTAAAAGCTGAACGACGATAGGTATAAGCGATGTGTCTTCGAAGCTAGATTGAACTGCGCGTGAAACTCGGTGGCAGAGGTAATGCGGATAATTGCTAACGGACAGCGGAGAGTGGTTCATTCTAGATTTCCAGCCGTGGTGGGCAAGTTCGGTAAGCCGTAACGCCCTGCGGTGGCCTTAGGCTGAGTAAGAGCCACCAGTAAACTCCGGACAATATCTACCTGCCTGCATATGCGGGCAAAGATGCAAAGGTGGCTAGTATAAATTTCACTGATAACCCTGAGCCGGTGAGAACTACGAGCGAAAATCTCGTCGGGTGTCAAAGGTCACTCGCCTGCTCCAGCCAACTCCAATTTTTCTCCACAACGAACTCAGGGACGTTTTATACATTAATTTCAACCGGTTCAATACATCCGAGCATCGATTCGGATTAAACTTCTAAGACTATTCTGTGATTCCGTGTAAGCCATACCTGTTACAAACCTCGAACAAAAGTTACATGCCGAAAAAAGTTGTGTACGGTATTTCGCCTCATCGTTATATGGATTTCACTGATTTACTTTGCACGCGGAAATATATTTTCACGAAAATCTTGTTGAACTTATGCAACTTCTTGTGGCCTGATTTTCTATGTATCATTATAATCCAAACCATATACCTGAAACTGTTTTTCCGATATTCAATCGCTTTGGCGCAATAATGGAACAATATCAAAGTTGTATTTTATTGAAAAACCATAAGAAGTTGAATTGTGAAATTAAAATTGCAATCGCCGTATAACATATTATTAACCATAATAATCATGCTATTAATTAGCTGAACTTAATTTCATAAAACTTATTCATATATAGTCAGTTTCATAAAGCTTATTATCATTTGTATGAATATTCACTCGCGATCAGCATAATTTTCAAGTCATACTGTAATGAAATTCAATATCTCGCAGTAAATGCAATAACACTGCTTTGAATTTAGATTTATAGAGATTCGATACAACCATAGATACCATCGCCCTGCTTGAAAAGTTTGTTCCAATTTTAAAGGACACCATAAGGTATCAAAGTATATCTTTCATATTATACATCAGAAACATGAGACACAACAATATTATATCACCATTGTGTTTATCATTACGATTCTACAACTCACCATGAAGATTTTTCCTATCCTTTGGAAACGAGACCCTTCATCTTTTCTCTCGATAAATGAATACTTACTATGCTCAAAATAGAATTGAAGTCGATATGGAACTATGATTGCATTTTGGCAAGTCGGGATTACCTATTTCTGAAACGAAATTGTCGATCTTTATGGGTACGCATGCCAATGGCTACAATTAAAAATATAGCGACGAATCAAAAAAATGTAGAATTCCATGCTCAACGAGTGTAATTTGAAATTTACCTAAAGTTTTGTAAATGATAAATTCTACACTCATGTACACCGCGATAATTCAATATAATATCAATTTCATGAATTCCAAAGTTAAATGTAGCTCGATTTGTATTCAGAAAATCTGCATTATCAGGTAACGCGGAACATTTAGATGCACGCGACGTTAATTTTTGTAGCATTCCATACGAATAATTTCCAAGCTGAATACCGAGAAAAATCAAACTGCTAAATATATGAAAGCGATCCCTTACGTCACAGTGACTGAGCTTTCACGAGACAGAATCTCGAATTTTATCGATTGCTGGGTATATCAAATATCTTATCGAAGCGCTAAGCTTTCAAATTTCGAGAGGCAAGCGCCTCGTTCATGGTAAGTTATCCAATAATCGTCGGCAAAGAGCGGGATTAATACCTTTGAGCGTTTAAACTAGAGCAAGTGAAACTGGAAACTAGGCTAATGCAAACCCTGGCTGTTTCAGGCACATATGAGAGTCAATCTGTGATCCCCGTAATTACGCTAATTACGAACGTTGAGAAACATGACTAAATTGATGTTATACTCCCCGTCAAGCCTTCCACGAAGAAATTATCCAGCTCGTGTATAAAATCATCTAACCTTGACTCGTATGTAATTTTTTTTCTCAAATGTCAATCACTCGGTCAGGAGTTGTTCGCCTCTATTAAATTTGACCTTTAAACGCGACATTCTCGGCGCTAAAAACACTTCCCTTGTGGTTTTACGTATAGGTATTATACTCGCCGTAAGGTCACCTTGTGATTATGCATGTACGGTAACTTCGACTATAATACCTCACCAGTTCTGTCTGACAACTATAGCGGAAACCAATTATTATCCATTGTCAGCCTTAGTATAAATACATGAATGGTAGAACAGTTGAAACCTACAAAGAACAAAAACAAAACCATTACCTACAATTACTAGTTGTATGAAATTGTCAAAACCTGACTAATGAGATCAATTAACGAGCCAATCGTTTACAATTCACTAATGATAAATTATTTCCGAGGCAAATAAAACAGAATAAATCATTTTCCATTTTGTCGGCTGACAATTTTCAAAAGTAGTAAAATTCAGTGCCACTCCAGAAATCTAGCTTCACATTCTTTCAGAGCTTATCATAGGTACTGCAAAATCGTTGCTGATTTACAATTTTTTGTGTCAGTAAAATTCTTTCCTTGCCAATTTCGTTAAAATTACGTCGATTTTACCGCAGTGGTAGATCTTTTTTGTGAATAACATCCTGATAAGATTATCACCGAATACCTTACGTATGGATTTATTCGTATAAATGCATCTGTTTTCACAATTTATTCATCAAACATAACAGCGGTCAGATACCAGGCAGAATAACAAAGACCGGATTGCTTCTCTCTGGCACTCTGCCAAGTAACAACTGCCTATCTAGTTCACTTGCGCTGAAGTTCATTACCTGAAGGCACTTCCAGGCACCTGTCCGCCAGTCTGTCCGTCTATCCATCTGTCTGGCTGTCCATCTGTCCACGCGCTTCTTCGCTAGGAAAAAAGAGAACTCTCGATGATCACAGAGTACCTGTAAAACTGTCCTTATAATGAAAGACAAAGTCTGACAAAGGTAGGATCAGATCGAGTCAGTGATGGAATCAGGTCAAGGGGACACATCGGTGAAACTCTATGATTTTTTATTTGCTTGAAAGTTGAACTTGTAATAAAGCTTCATAGAACAAACAATTTTCAATATTTTTCAATAAATAATATTATTCATGGTAAAGTCAAAAAGTAGGTTTGTGTTTTTTCTAAGACAATTACAGTACAAATTTTACCATCGTATTGTTCACATGACGAAACATGTCGCTTCTCAACTATCTACTATCCTACCAACTATTATCTGATATCGCGAAGACGTTGGAAACCTGATGATAAATCTATTGAAAATATGAAACAAAGCCGATGGTTTTGGAGTAGATTTTGGCAAGTGTCGTGCAATACTAACCAGGACTCGTCGCCGGCGACGCGTTTGTTCATAAATAAATATGAGCGCAGAGTCGGAACACACATAATCTGTCGACACGCAATGTCTTTTCCTCGCATTTTCAGAGATTTTACTCTCCTTGGCTATTGAGGAAGCCGAGAATTAACCCAACTCCAAAAAAGCAACACGATACTAGAAAGTCAAATTTTCTTACTCTCTTTCTGTGTTAATTTTCCGGCTGAGGAAACAGGATCGTATCTTTACCCCCTTCAACGTAAGAAATGTTGATCCGTGTTAACCGGAGAGTTTGGAAAGGCGGTTGATTTCCAGAATGCGTAGCTGGGATCAGAAACAACTAAGTAAATTCATTCAACTTTGGTGTTTAGATGCGACGCATCGATCAAATTTGACTGAAGAGTCAAATTATCACCAACGCCAGATTCCAGTGAGATAAATGTGAACTCGTTAACTTTGGGGTAACGTGAAATGGTAATGTCATTGCACCGAACCATTTATTCAATAGTAATTATCAGAACTCAGTATCAGTGTAGACTGCGAGTTTTCGATCAACCTTGATCGATCGAAACTTTGTGTAAATTCGGTAGAATACAATGTGAATGTAAAAATTCATTGTAATGCAGCTAGTCTCAAAATGCTCGAAGCATTCCGTCACTGTAATTGGTTTTAAAGTCGCAACAAGTGACGAGAAAAATGTGCAAAGCCGCGGTAATTCTTAACGGTATTTTATCTTCCACTTCTGGTTGATTGGAAGTGTCGTTTTCCTGGGTAAGAACTCGTTATCTCGAAGCCTACACTCGTGGCATAAATTTCCTGCACATAAACGTTGTTATCAATCGAAGCTTAATACAGAAATCATTGTAAATGTTTTTTCACGAATGGAATTGTTACAGCCAGTTGAGGACATTAAATTGCACCGGGTGCGTAAGGCATTTGTCGCAAATTAACTGATCACGGAGAATATGAATAAAACCTCAAAGCAAGAAACTTTTTACATTTTCAATCTATTAAACGTTGATGAACAGAAGTGATTTAATTTATCTGCGGCTATAGTAATCCCATTATCTTGAGGAAATGACCATCTCTCAATTTAATCCACTTATAATGACCTAGTCAAAAATGAAATCGCCCAAGCATGCCCGTCTTCTGCTCTTTCCCAGGGTGCAGTGTCGTTCTCAAAAAACGAGCATATACTCAGCTTCAGCGAAAATTTTCCCCAGGACTGTAATGATTATTTTAAAGATATCGATGTACATGGAAAACAAAGTGGATTCTTACGTAAATGCAGCCCTTGGCTCGCCCACTGGAACCTGAACCCAGAGAGCTGGGGGCTGGCGGAAAGGTGGACGGCCGCTTTTTTTTCAACTCACTTCAGGTCTCGACCACCCCTCACGATCGTACCACTGTGCATATGTATTGCCTTCTTTGTTGTGTTGCTAGTGCCAAGTCCAAAAATTTGAACAAATAACGAGAAGATACGTAACCCTAATTGGGCACACTCCGGTAGAATCGCATAACGGTCAGACAGGATGAAATTCACCCCAACTTCAAAAAAGTGCTATCCTGCTTCAACGATGAACTCTAAAATTATTTAAAAAAATATCTGGGTATTGCTTGAAGATCGTAGAAAAAGTTCTCTCAGTTTTCCCAATCAAAATTGATTGTTTAAATATCGTAAAACGTCGGCAAAGTTAAGCAGATACAGCTATATAATATACAGGACTCTACGAAGAGTTTGAAAAACGTGTAGAGTGATATTCACCCTAAATGACCAATTAGGGTTAATATCGTCGTGCACATCGATGCGAAAAAATCACATTCTCGTACGGAATTCTTCGACGGCTTTCTTTTCCCGCGTAAAAATTGTAGAAACATTGACCAAGTAATCTGCAGATGAATTCCGTTGTTCCGATTAATTTTTTGTCACTTTTTCGAAAAGATACCGCGCTCAGCCATAATGCAATCGAAGGAACATGCCTTATATCTACTCTTATCTTAGCTCGAATCAGAACGCTGTTCCTCTCCCCCAAGAACCAGGAACCAACGACCAGGGTAATAGTGCCCGGCGGGTATTCCAGAGCTTCGGGACGATACTATAATCCGGTTTTAGCATAGGCAGGCTCACGCCGTGTGTCCACGGTCATTTGGAAGCCGATGCAAACCTCCGCTATCAGAATTCCAGAATGTTTCCGAAGCCACCTTCGCTGTTTCATTTCATTTCATGCGTATCCCTTGCCTCGAGGCCTTAGGGAAGTGCTCACACTCACACACCTATTAACTGGGCAACGTTTGAGGTGGTTCGTCATGTCCTAATAGCTGCAGCGGAATTAGCATTTGTCGTCGTTGGAGCTGGCGAACAGATGACCTTGTTGCCAGTTTCGTTTCTTCGATCGATTCGCGGTCCTTGAGCGCTTGGAAAGTTCCCTCTTTCTTCTGTGCACGTGCGTGTCGCTAATGAGCCGGGTTTCGAAATTTGGGGCAAGTTTGAGCCGGATGGAGTCAGTCTTTCGTGTAACTGTAGCAGAACGGCATTCGGTTAAGGACGGAAATGTTTCTGGAGCACGCCTAATTGTAACGAATTATTTGATCATTTCAAATCGCTCGTTTCCGCCCCTAACGATATCGCGCGACCGCTGGTATTTTTCTAAATAAACCGAAGTTGGACACGCCACTCTTTTACAGCTAGGCCATAACTTTAAAAGCGTTGGGTATAGTTTGATAAGACAACTTCGGAACCTTTTTGTTGGCAGATTTTGATAGCCAATTCACAATTCTAGAAAAATGTTTGACAATATGATACTCTGCAAGGCAAAACTAGATGGTATTCTGCTGGTATAACCTGTAAATTGAATTACAAGAGCAAACAATCACAGCATTCAAATTGAATTTTTATTAATCAGTTGACCTTTTACATTAAATGTGCAAATGTACAATTCAAAAGCAACAAGGTACACCAACGCATAGTTGAATACTTATCACTTACTACCGAATCACGCAATCTCAAGAAGAACTCTTTGTTACGATCACATTCGTATCAGCCGTACTGAGCTTGCAATTTCTGAAACTCCTTTTCCGTTGCACGAGGAACGATGATAAAAACCGTTCAAACCTATAGTTCGTAAAAGTCCTCTTCAATCGAATTGAATCGTTTGGGGGTAATTAATGGTTGCTGGTTACCAGGGGAATGAAACCAACCGATTCTTTCCTGGCTCGCAGCTTCTTCTCCCCGCACCCCTCACATTCACACCGCCAGGCTTGTTAATCTGCAGAACGAGGGGTTTATCACTCATGTAATAGTTGGGACAGCTGCAAATGTAATGTCCATGCAATGGTATGTAATCTCAGTACAATACCATGAAATATTCGTGTAATATCATGCAATAGTAGTGTAACGCCGTGTAATACTGTGCGATAGTTATGTAATACCCTGTAATAGTCATGCAATATCATGCAAATACCATGTAATAGTCGTGTAATATTATGTAATGGTGGTTGCAATAGTCATGAAATACCATGAAATACCTGTGTAATACAGCATGTAATAGTCATGTAATACCTGCGCGCGCAGTACCAAGCGCATGCGCTTTACAGTGTTTACCGGATTCGTGACATAACCTTGAAATTCGTATTGGCAACTGTTTGTATAACCTATGGACCGTTATTTCTCGACTTGATTGTGTGAGTCTGCCGGCTACAACACGTGAATGACGGAAAGGTACGTACTTAATTTAATCTGTCGCTTAGATCTGGCAAATATTCAATTATTTCTTGCTGACCTGTACAAAAGTTACAGGCAATTGAATTTCAGCGGTTTTTGTTATATAAATATAAGTAAATATACCTTAGCATGGGTGACGTGATATTGTTGTAATTTCCGATCCGTTGTATTGCTTCTAAGTTTGCGTCAATCCAAGAGAAAAGAAAGAATATGACCTAATTTTTTTACCACCTACCAATTTATGAAATGAAAAATAAAAGAAAAATCCTAACTGTCGCATAGTGCAGGACAGAATCATCTACAAGTGCTCAAAAATTGTGACACACTATCAATTATTTCAATTAAATTCCAAATAGATTCAATAATTATGCGTTTTTCAATTGACTTCATGAAAACATACGATTTCGTTGAAAGTTCTAAGAAATCAGATCTCTATCAGTTTGTCCTGGTTCCTTACTCATTGTTCATTCCAGAAGTGTCACAAATTGTACTATATTTTGGAATCAATCACTCTAGTTGACATTCACAATGTCAGCAGGTAACTGTGATGTTTGATCTAAAACTAGCTTGGAGTTAGGCATGGAGGAATCAGCGAGCAAGGCAGAAAAGGAGAGTATGGCGAAGACCATCGCTGGAAATGTTAAAGAACAAAAGTTTTGGGTCGTAATTAGGAAGGAACTTGGAGTTGATCCACCGTTGTACCTGAAGCATCTCCTCACCTGTCTGGGTTTCGATTCAGCGGCCGCTCTGAAAAACCTTTCAAGCGAAGCCTTTCTAGAAATGGAGAAATTTGCCCAAACTGACATGCTGGGATTGTTAGGCGAAGATGGTTACACAAAATCAGACTTCTTCGGTATCTACAGTAATACACCTGAACAATTCCGCATACTACGAGGACATAGGTTTTGCCTCTTCGAAATTCAGAAGTATATTATAGAAAAGGGGTTGAACCATTTTGCTACGGCCGAACAGGATATTAATGAAAAATTAACTAACATCAAAGCAAAAAAAGAAACCAAGGAAACGCTAAAAGCTGTATCGGGAAAAAAATCAGATCCACAGTCACGAAAATCACAGGACTTATTGAGTGAAGAAGATCAATTATACATGCTCATTAAAAATTGGTTTTCTAAGCAACCAGATGGTGAAGAAACCTTCAAAGATTATTTAGAAAGCCCTAAAAATCGGTATATAGAGGTATCTGTCAAAGAAGACGTTGACGAAGAAATTACCTATTCGGGGAAAATATCGTGTTGCCTGTGTAAAACTAAAATTACCGCGCATAAAGCCGAATACGGGAAATCAGTACCGAGGAAAACTCGTTGGGTATGTCAAAATTTTATGAAGCACGTAAAGGAAAAACATTTGACTTTGAACCCTGTGGAAAATTCGAAGGAAAATTTATTTCCTCGCAAGCATAACAATAGCAATAAAATTGATACAAAATCGGGTCAGGCGGAAAAAAATACAGCAAATGTTCTCAAAAACGTCGTCGCTAACACTACAGCTTTTACTTCTAGTTGTAAAAAGGTTCAACCCGAGGTTCAACCACTTATTACGGATGTATTCGATAAAGGCACCAATGACAATGATAACTGGAATACAAATGCTAGTTTGAGCGACAGTATCGCAAACAAGAACCAGAAGCTCGGCCAAAATTTACCAAGAATTATCGAAGACGTGAAATTAGTCACACCCGTTGAAATAAGAAGGGATATTATTAAAATTGAAAAAAGCAGGGGAAAAAGGCATATTACTAGAGAAATTGAGAGTGATGACGAAACGGAAGCGAAACCTACTAAACGGTCGAAAAATCGAATTGAAAGCGATGAAGAACTCGAAGTATCTGCACGTGACAAGCCAAATGATGAATCGGATGTTAGATCACAAGCTGTGATAGTTGAAAGTACAAATGATGAGTTACAGGGGGAATTCAACCTCGGAATAATGTAAAAGGGGTTCTTTGTTCCGAGAAAATTCTATCAACCCCATTGACTAGTAATACCAAAAATACTAAGACTATAGATACAAAAAGTTCCGACTGTGAAAAAAAAATTAAAAAAGATCTAAGAACTAGAAGTGACAAATCCTACCGACAAAGAGTGAAGAGTATTACTACAGAGAGAACGATTCCATATTATTTTCCAACATTGAACGAAATGGAATTGCTGTTGAAATATAATGCAGAATTAAAGGATTGCGTGAAAAATTTATTAGCACAATCGGCATCGAAAAAATTAACGAAGTCTTGTCCAACAGTCAATGAAAACAGTAAAAGTAACTTGTTAGTACGAAAATTGATGAGAATTTCTGACAAACAAAGTCAGGCCGAATCTTGCGGGAACAGATACGATTGCACAGTGAAAAAGTTTGCATCGTATATTTTCATGATTGGTGGAAGATTGTCGTACGAAACGTTATGCGCGAACTTGCCTCTACCATCCCCCTCATCTGTCAGTCGGTATTTGTTAGAAAACGGACCAGACATCATTGAAGGGCAGCTTCGATTGCAGGAATTGAAAAATTACTTAATCAAGGCCGACCTGCCTCTAGTCATATGGGTAAGCGAAGATGCGACGCGTATTACTGGCACCGTGCAATATGACCCAAAAACTAACCAATTAATTGGGTTGGTATTACCAACAGATAAAAATGGAATGCCTAAGTGCAAATCTTTCATGGCAACGTCACCAAAAGTAATGGAAGAAACGATGCAAAATATTCCAATTGCTTCTTTGGCGTACACAATTATGGCACAGCCTTTACAAAAAAATGCGGCGTCATTTTGTCTGTGCATATTTGGAACCGACAATAAATTCACAGCCGAACACGTGCTTAACAGATTCCAATTTATTTACGAACAATGTCAGCAATTCGGAATAAGAGTATTAGGATTTTCTTCGGATGGTGATCCAAGATTGTTAAAAGCGATGAGGATTGAAAGCCAAATAGGTATTTCGAATCTTGATTTACTCTTTGGTAAAGAAAATTGGACATGGTTCAACAGTGAATTTTGCAGTGAGTACTTTGTTTGCCAGGATACTGTACACATTGGTACAAAGCTAAGAAATCGCTTCATCAAAAACTCAATTGTTCTGCCGATGGGAAACAATATAGCGACTGTTAGTCACCTGAAACTATTGATACAGTCACAATCTAAAGACAAACACCAGATAACTTATTCTGACTTGGACCCAAAGGATAAAATGAATTTCCCTTCTGTTCAAAAAATATGTCAAGAAAATGTCAGAAAATTACTCAATGATACAGTACCTGGCAGCGAAGGAACATGTCAGTATTTGAAAATACTACATAACACCGTAGTTTCATACATCGATTCTGAATTAACGCCGTTGGAAAGAATATTTAGCATCTGGTATTCTGTGTTTTGTTTAAGGATGTGGCGTGCATGGATTTCGGCAAATGACAGTTACACTTTGGGCAAAAATTTTATAACTTCCAACTGTTACACATGCATTGAAATAAATGCTCATACGCTTATTGACGTCATCATACGCCTGAGAGATTCGGACCAACCAGAACTCTTCCTGCCATCTTTATATAGTAGTCAACCATGTGAAAGCTTTTTCCGACAAGTCCGTTCAATGTCATCCACGTACTCGACTATTGTCAACTGCAGCATGATGGACATCATTCATCGTCTCAATAGAATTCAAGTACAAAATGAAATCATCATCGAAGAGTCAGAAAATATTATATTTCCAAGATTTAGGGAGAGAAAAAGTGTAATCAATGTCAACACATATCCACTACCTTCTAATCAAGAAATACAGAAAACCGTTGAAGACGCGAAATGTCGAGCTATTGAAGATCTCGGGAACCTTGGTATATTTTTCAACAATATCTTATGTACACTGCCTTTTTCTGCAAAGTCTATTCAACTAGACTCAGACGACGAATCTGACAGCGAAGAAATCAGCGAGGAAACGGAGAGCGCAAATGAAGACACTATATCTGCAGAACTTGAACATGATATGATTACGTTGCAGTCTGTAACAGGAACTTTGGAACTCAAAAATTACTCCACCCAAACAGTTCAACTAAATGAAACGAGTCCATTTGCAGTCGTGCGTGATTCGTCGCAAGCCGAATACGTCGTTAGAAAATCGTCCATTTGTTGGCTGCTTAATAAAACCAAGCACCGTTTAAGTAGCGACAGACTTCAGAGAGTACGAGAAATCGAACTGCCGCATTTGTCCAAGAAGGTACTTATTAGCTTGATATTAACTCTTCCTAAATAAGTAATGAATATCTTTCCTTATGACCCAGACTCATTAAAATACTGCGGAAAATGTCCTACCTACACCTAGAAAAAAAATATAATGCAGCATTATTCTATGGTAAATGTATAACCCCAACGAATAGAGTTGTATAATTTATGCGGCAATTGGTTGAGATTCTAAATTTTTAGGAGGTTGAAGTTCGTAACGTTAACGAGACGATACAATTTGAAGAAAATCGCCATTTTGCAACTTTAGAATTTTTTAGAAATGCAGTAATCAATAAATAGTGGCTTGAATCAAGCAAAGTCAACCCACATCAGAACTACAGCCTCTGTAAAGCAATTACGAAGTTGAAAAACATAGTTTTTTTTCAAATAATGTGTCGTTACGTTAACGTTACGAACTTCAACCTCATAAATTTTTTAGATTCCATCATTGGCACATCCTGTCGTTGTGATGACTACAAAAAGTGTTAATTTTCAACTTCTTGGTTCTCCGTATAATGTTATTGTTTTTCTAGGAATCAGCTACTAGATCAAATACTGTCGAAGAGAATCCGGAAATAAGTATAGGGACATGGATGCTTTTTAGAGAAGACACTGAGGCAGAAACGAAATACAGAGTAGGCCTTGTTCTTGGATTCGTCTATCTAACTGGAAAAACAGACCCACAAAGAGAATACTCCAGATTAAGCGCTGACGTCAATAATGAAAGTATTGGCGTACTATGTACCTGGTATAGATTAATAAGTTCTAGTCTCCGTCCGGCACCAGTGGGGTCACATGATTACAAATGCATTTCTGGATATATGCGAACTTTACCAACACCACAGATAGTTGATGGGCATATTTTTTATTCGGATTTAGTTTTGAAACTAATCCTCGAGATTATTCCTACAACTTCACTCCAAGGTAATACTGCTGTGAAAAAATTTCATTTGAAATCATTGCACGTCTGGTTACAACGTTTTGAATTTTCAGGTAAAGATGCAAATATCGGAAATTTTGTGCTGATCGAATTTCTCACCAAAAAAACCAAAAAATACTACATCGGCGTTGTTAAAAGTATCCAATCAAGAGACAGAGATTGCGAGGAAGATTATGAAGTCAAATTCATGCGAAAAGTGACGAATTCGTCGAGCTCCATATTCGTTTTTCCAGATGTGGACGATACAAGTTATGTAACAGGAGATCAAATAAAGCTAATTCTGAGCAACCCGAAAATTGACCGAAGACGTCATCATGTATTCAGTGATTCTGATTTGTTAGAGTACGCTGTGATTTAAAAGTTAATTGAAGATCGTCTCAATTGCTAAAAAATATATATAATTATGTATCGTTAACCTCTCCAGAGTACTATTAGCATAAATATACAGAGAATATTATTATAATATATAAATTATGGTTGCGTTGAATTATTCTTTACTATATTTAAAGGTTGATTTGCAAATTTTATTATGAAATTTAGAGGGTAAAAGAGGTTATAAAAAAATAGTTGCAATAAACTATTTAATGTAATTCAAGCAAGACTTCAGGGATGCAATTAATGACAGTGAGACAAAAACCATTGTTAATAGGTATACTGAGAAATACTCATCTTACAGTAATATAATGTGTATCTATATAAATATATAATAGTCATGTAATAGTCTTGTAATAGTTGTATAATTAGTATGCAATAGTCATGCAATGGTCATGTAATTCATGTAATACTATGTGTAATACATATGCAATACGTATGTAATACTTGTGCACTATCTGTGGAATACGTGCAATACTTATGGGATACTTATGCAATACATGCAATACTATTGTAATCCCTATGCCATACATGTAATACCAGTGTAATAACTATGTAATATGTGAAATACATATGCAATGGTGTCATACTTGGGACAGTCATTATGAGAGTGGTAAGCCCCTCGCTGCAGAAGCTCTCCAGCAACGTCAACCGTTGGTTTCAGGGTAGCATCTAAACTTCCATCCCCTCAGTTTGCTCGTTCTCGTGACGCGTCGCTCTACGATATCCTCCGACACCCTGTCCTTGTTCGTACTTACACATATACAGATTACCTTCGGTATATAACTCTCGTATACGAAATTATTTCGACAAAAATAGATGAAACGCATTCGCGCAATCACCGTATTATACTAGCCATATCAAGCTGGAACCGCCACATTCGAAAATCGAAAAATTTCCTATGGAATAATTAAGGGCTAATTAGATGCTAATTAAATGCTCTATTTTCGAATTAAATGCTCCGCGTTTTTTAAAAGAAACCTGTGGCGGTGCCAGCTTGACATAAACCTGGAACCGCCACACCGAAAAAAAACGGAAAACAGCTGAAATTTCGGAAAAGCGTTAGGGTCATAATTAAAGGCTAATTAAAGGCTCTTGGAATTGCTCATCTTTAAATTAATTGCTCGGTGTTTTTTAAAAAAAACCTGTGGCGGTGCCAGCTCGATATAAACCAGACTTGAAAAAAAACGGGAACGAGGTCAAATTTCAAAAAAGTGTAAGGGTCATAATTAAAGGCTAATTAGAGGCTCCCGGAAAAACACCCGCTCGAATTAAGTGCTCCACCCCCGAGGGGTGGAAACCACCCAAAAACTAGAAAAATCCGTGTAACTCTTGGACGGAACAACTTACAGAGTTCGTTCGAGTGTTAAAATTACTCCAGAATTAGAGGCTCCCGGAAAACCACCCGCTCGAATTAAGTGCTCCACCCCCGAGGGGTGGAAACCACCCAAAAACTAGAAAAATCCGTGTAACTCTTGGACGGAACAACTTACAGAGTTCGTTCGAGTGTTAAAATTACTCCAGAATTAGAGGCTCCCGGAAAACCACCCGCTCGAATTAAGTGCTCCACCCCCGAGGGGTGGAAACCACCCAAAAACTAGAAAAATCCGTGTAACTCTTGGACGGAACAACTTACAGAGTTCGTTCGAGTGTTAAAATTACTCCAGAATTAGAGGCTCCCGGAAAACCACCCGCTCGAATTAAGTGCTCCACCCCCGAGGGGTGGAAACCACCCAAAAACTAGAAAAATCCGTGTAACTCTTGGACGGAACAACTTACAGAGTTCGTTCGAGTGTTAAAATTACTCCAGAATTAGAGGCTCCCGGAAAACCACCCGCTCGAATTAAGTGCTCCACCCCCGAGGGGTGGAAACCACCCAAAAACTAGAAAAATCCGTGTAACTCTTGGACGGAACAACTTACAGAGTTCGTTCGAGTGTTAAAATTACTCCAGAATTAGAGGCTCCCGGAAAACCACCCGCTCGAATTAAGTGCTCCACCCCCGAGGGGTGGAAACCACCCAAAAACTAGAAAAATCCGTGTAACTCTTGGACGGAACAACTTACAGAGTTCGTTCGAGTGTTAAAATTACTCCAGAATTAGAGGCTCCCGGAAAACCACCCGCTCGAATTAAGTGCTCCACCCCCGAGGGGTGGAAACCACCCAAAAACTAGAAAAATCCGTGTAACTCTTGGACGGAACAACTTACAGAGTTCGTTCGAGTGTTAAAATTACTCCAGAATTAGAGGCTCCCGGAAAACCACCCGCTCGAATTAAGTGCTCCACCCCCGAGGGGTGGAAACCACCCAAAAACTAGAAAAATCCGTGTAACTCTTGGACGGAACAACTTACAGAGTTCGTTCGAGTGTTAAAATTACTCCAGAATTAGAGGCTCCCGGAAAACCACCCGCTCGAATTAAGTGCTCCACCCCCGAGGGGTGGAAACCACCCAAAAACTAGAAAAATCCGTGTAACTCTTGGACGGAACAACTTACAGAGTTCGTTCGAGTGTTAAAATTACTCCAGAATTAGAGGCTCCCGGAAAACCACCCGCTCGAATTAAGTGCTCCACCCCCGAGGGGTGGAAACCACCCAAAAACTAGAAAAATCCGTGTAACTCTTGGACGGAACAACTTACAGAGTTCGTTCGAGTGTTAAAATTACTCCAGAATTAGAGGCTCCCGGAAAACCACCCGCTCGAATTAAGTGCTCCACCCCCGAGGGGTGGAAACCACCCAAAAACTAGAAAAATCCGTGTAACTCTTGGACGGAACAACTTACAGAGTTCGTTCGAGTGTTAAAATTACTCCAGAATTAGAGGCTCCCGGAAAACCACCCGCTCGAATTAAGTGCTCCACCCCCGAGGGGTGGAAACCACCCAAAAACTAGAAAAATCCGTGTAACTCTTGGACGGAACAACTTACAGAGTTCGTTCGAATGTTAAAATTACTCCAGAATTAGAGGCTCCCGGAAAACCACCCGCTCGAATTAAGTGCTCCACCCCCGAGGGGTGGAAACCACCCAAAAACTAGAAAAATCCGTGTAACTCTTGGACGGAACAACTTACAGAGTTCGTTCGAGTGTTAAAATTACTCCAGAATTAGAGGCTCCCGGAAAACCACCCGCTCGAATTAAGTGCTCCACCCCCGAGGGGTGGAAACCACCAAAAAACTCAAAAAATCGGTGTAACACTCAGACGGAACAAGTTAGAGGGTTCTTAGAGGCGTTACATTGATTTCCTATTCATAGGCTCTCCGCTGGACAGTTCAAAAGCCTGTGTCACAGAAAATCCATTCAAGTCGAAGTAATCCATTCCAATTACCAGATTTCGGTCACTTCAAAACAGTGAATTATTGAATTGTCTCTGATAACAGAATAATTTCCAACAACACAAGCCCTGTAAAAATCAGCAGAGAAATTTGAGTGAATTTCAGGGTACGCAAAATTTTCAAGTGTTCAGTTGATTTCATGTTTTGTCAACGATCAAACCGATTATTCTGCTCTCTCAGTAGTACAAAATAATTCAAGTTTCACGGGACTGTTTCCCAGTATAGTTCACTACTTCGTCGCTATCAGGAATCACGATACCCCTTTTCAATCCATGATTCCCGAGACTATTTTAAATAGAGTAATTTCTGGTTTTGTCCGTAACTTCGTGCTGGTGCATAAAAATGCAGTGCTATTGGATAAGGTGTCAACATTGCTGAAAATTTTTCATCGCTCACAAATTTGTTGCGATAATGTATTCTGCCCGTATAAGCCAGTCATAGTCATCCAAACCATATTTCACCCTACGTTGACTCGGTTCATTTCTGACGATATCGCCCCTGATCCATTGAATTGAATCCACCCATTAATCAGAATCGTAAATCAGTGATAATTAATAATAAAAATAATAATAATAAAATATGACTTTATCATAATCACAAAAATGCAGGCGAATAGAGGGTATTTCGACAATTAGCAAAAAAAGCTTGTCAATGCGCAAGCGCTTCGAGTAAATTCATTTAATTGACCTGTGTTAAATTCCATTATGTATCAAAAACTCATCAATTTTATTCGCCGGTAATTGGTTATAAGTACACATTGTTAATATTAAATCTCATCGGTAGGCAAAAATCATTTTTACTCAACAAAATAGCTATTGGTACTCACAGCATGTATGATTTCAGTAGAATGTGGATTGTGTGTAGGCGACCGTGATGTTAGCCATCATGGCATCGCACATCTCGGGAAATATTTCAATTGCAAGAGTTTTTGAAATAATCAAAACTGCCATTTTTAACTTTTCTTCTGTGTTGGGAACATCAATCGACAATATATCGACATATTTGCATTCACATCATGTGCTGTAAAGCTATGTAAGCCCTCATCCTGAAACCATACTCCGTTTTTTCGTACCTCACCAAAGGTAAACATGAGCCATTTGCATTCGCGGCACATTAAACCACTTAAAACTTTATAATACCCAAAATACTAAAAAAATATCTTCTTGTTTCTTGAGGTCTTAACTATAAGTCACATTCATAATAATATCGAATAATCAATTTTACAACTATTTTGAATGTACAGCTAGATAGTATGAAAAAAGTAATTTTTTTTACTTCCAAACAAGTTGAGAACTTCCATTTCAGCATGAAAATACGTCTTTCAAAATTTTAGCTCTCAATCTTAACATTAAGAGGTTGCGCATTGCACTTTTCCATTTTTCATAAGGATTACATGGGAGAAAATTGTTTGTGGCTCATTCTGATTTTCATCACTAGCTAACGATGCGCCGTACAGAAAATTCATAGACATATTTTTGTAGAGAATGGAACATAAGAAACTTAGAAAAATATCATCTTCCGCCTGGATTCCACGACACGCTTGTCGTCCACCCGCATAAGTGGTGGAATTTTGCGAATTTTACCAGTATATTTGAGTCTCGATTCTTACGGTAAAAGATCTATTACAACTATCCGCCAGAGTTTGAATTTATTCACTGAGTAAACGTATAACATGGAAAAAACAGCTTCACGATGGTCTTCCAATCATTCAGAACACCAACGATCGTCTTTAAGGCAGGTAGAGATGCAGCGTTCTAACCTCGTCGCTCATGTGCCGCATGCCCAACGCAGTTTCACAGTCCTGGACGACCGTCGTTGTATCTTATAGGTGAAACACTATTCTTTTCGCGTTTGTTATTATAAAAAAAAGCATCGCAATTAATTTCATCCTTGATAATACAAATTTTTTTAGATTTTTTTACGCCTGCTTATACGGGTGAAAGACGAGTTCAGTCGTGAAATTCAGGCGGAAAACGATATTTTGTGAAATTCTTATGTTCCAATCAATGTGTAAGAACACTTTCGCTTATGCGTCTATGAATTTTTTTTGTTGATTTTTAATCGTCAATAAAGCTCTCCCGTAAGCCCTCGTCACGGTGGTGCGTTGGAGAATGTTCATATTACTATTATACGTTACACGGATGATTCATTAAATGAATTGATGTTGCCAAAATGACCCGGCTATCGTTGACTCCCAGGCCATAAAAAAAATTGGCAGCTTCTGAAGATTTGAAATTTGGAGTAGGAGTTTTCTTTATATAACGCACTCACTTTCTCAAGCCTGTAGCACAATTTAGACCATTGTGTCTATCTTTCTAGATAGCGTCTGAAAAGAGAAGAAAGGGCTAAGTTCCTGTGATGGTGACGTCGGTGGTGGTGACGAGTAATGTTTATAGTGTGAAGAAAGGTACATAGAAAATAATCTCCATCACTCACCTGCAATCCACACAAGTGAAATCAATAACTGCAAAAACAACGCTTCATTTGCGCTGGGATGACGTTCGTTGGTGACGATGCTGAAATCAAAGTACAAGACACAAAAATTGTAACGAATTCACGCGACACGAGCATTTTTTCGCATTGAAAATCCTGGTTCCTGTTTCATCCACCTGCTACGTTGATTCGTAAAGTTCGTGTCTCAATCACACTCGTGTGGGTGGACTGTGAAGCATTTGATTTGTAGGGGCAGTGTATCGAGAGTCGTTGACTGAAGAGTGATTTTGACGCCTCTAGAAACCCTGTAACTTGTTCCGCTCAAGAATTACACGGATTTTTCTAGTTTTTGGGTGGTTTCCACCCCTCGGGGGTGGAGCACTTAATTCGAGCGGGTGGTTTTCCGGGAGCCTCTAATTCTGGAGTAATTTTAACACTCGAACGAACTCTGTAAGTTGTTCCGTCCAAGAGTTACACGGATTTTTCTAGTTTTTGGGTGGTTTCCACCCCTCGGGGGTGGAGCACTTAATTCGAGCGGGTGGTTTTCCGGGAGCCTCTAATTCTGGAGTAATTTTAACACTCGAACGAACTCTGTAAGTTGTTCCGTCCAAGAGTTACACGGATTTTTCTAGTTTTTGGGTGGTTTCCACCCCTCGGGGGTGGAGCACTTAATTCGAGCGGGTGGTTTTCCGGGAGCCTCTAATTCTGGAGTAATTTTAACACTCGAACGAACTCTGTAAGTTGTTCCGTCCAAGAGTTACACGGATTTTTCTAGTTTTTGGGTGGTTTCCACCCCTCGGGGGTGGAGCACTTAATTCGAGCGGGTGGTTTTCCGGGAGCCTCTAATTCTGGAGTAATTTTAACACTCGAACGAACTCTGTAAGTTGTTCCGTCCAAGAGTTACACGGATTTTTCTAGTTTTTGGGTGGTTTCCACCCCTCGGGGGTGGAGCACTTAATTCGAGCGGGTGGTTTTCCGGGAGCCTCTAATTCTGGAGTAATTTTAACACTCGAACGAACTCTGTAAGTTGTTCCGTCCAAGAGTTACACGGATTTTTCTAGTTTTTGGGTGGTTTCCACCCCTCGGGGGTGGAGCACTTAATTCGAGCGGGTGGTTTTCCGGGAGCCTCTAATTCTGGAGTAATTTTAACACTCGAACGAACTCTGTAAGTTGTTCCGTCCAAGAGTTACACGGATTTTTCTAGTTTTTGGGTGGTTTCCACCCCTCGGGGGTGGAGCACTTAATTCGAGCGGGTGGTTTTCCGGGAGCCTCTAATTCTGGAGTAATTTTAACACTCGAACGAACTCTGTAAGTTGTTCCGTCCAAGAGTTACACGGATTTTTCTAGTTTTTGGGTGGTTTCCACCCCTCGGGGGTGGAGCACTTAATTCGAGCGGGTGTTTTTCCGGGAGCCTCTAATTAGCCTTTAATTATGACCCTTACACTTTTTTGAAATTTGACCTCGTTCCCGTTTTTTTTCAAGTCTGGTTTATATCGAGCTGGCACCGCCACAGGTTTTTTTTAAAAAACACCGAGCAATTAATTTAAAGATGAGCAATTCCAAGAGCCTTTAATTAGCCTTTAATTATGACCCTAACGCTTTTCCGAAATTTCAGCTGTTTTCCGTTTTTTTTCGGTGTGGCGGTTCCAGGTTTATGTCAAGCTGGCACCGCCACAGGTTTCTTTTAAAAAACGCGGAGCATTTAATTCGAAAATAGAGCATTTAATTAGCATCTAATTAGCCCTTAATTATTCCATAGGAAATTTTTCGATTTTCGAATGTGGCGGTTCCAGCTTGATATGGCTTATTATACTTTATAGAAAGCATTCGATCAGTTGATGTCGGGTGATATGATCAAACCTTGGATACCTTTTGATTGTACGTCACGCTCGGCCTCGAAAAGTGACACCGTAATCGATGATCTGCTGAATATCTAGTAGTTTGAGCCAGATGCTTTACATCAATTTCCTGATCGCACAACCTGAATTCGAAAACATCTCTTCCAACTACGTCGCCCTGATCTGCCTTTTCTCAAGCATATATGCGTCAGCGCTTTGTTGGCACGATTACTTTTTTCTTTCTCCTTGTGCATAACGGCGAATGTAATGTATGTAGGTTAACTGGAGTTTCTTTCATTCAAGCTTTGTGCCCTTCGCCTAAGTGTTACTAATGAAGACGGGCAAGCCTTCGAGTTCCTTATTTTGTGTATACTTTAGCATTCTGGCAAATAGTATTTGTATACGTATATGAAGCACTATCAAACGTTTCCCTGTCGTAAATGAAATGCATTGTTAATTCAACGTTGAATTATTCGGAAAACCAGAAGTCAAGCTGCTATGGATGAGGAAAATGTCTGTATACCTGTCCGAGATTGAAGTTCTTAATTTACCTGAATAACGTCTTGCATCGCGTCAACTTGGCGCAAGATTCAACTCATCAGGTGAATGTGATATGATACTTTGTTCCCTAATGTTCGCGCTGCAACTCGCTCTCGTTTGAAATTATTTATCAACTGAGGTCGCTTGTATCCTGATCCGAACTTATTCAGTTACGAGAAAATCATTCAGTCAGTCAAGCCCAGGGCGAACATACAAACTTTCCCAACCGTACAGACGCCGTTAGTTTGGCAGTTTTCTGAATTGCTCCATTCTACGAATGGCATAGATTAAGAAACTCCGAACAGCGAACCGTCCTACGCTCGAATTTGTACAGCGCTTTATATAAATTAAAAACATTTTCATCCGTTATTTTTATTTTCAACGCGGAAGGTACGATTAATTTTTTTTTTTTTTTTTTTATTTTTACCATTCATAACAAACGACGCTACGCGGATAGAATATGCAAATGAGTTTGCGTCTTAAAAACGGAATCCCGTTCATTCGGTGAATTTGGGCCTACCGTTACCGGTGAACTCTTATCCAGCTCGAAGACCCGCCATAAAATTCAGACCATTCGAGCAGCAGTTAACTCCTGACGATTGAACCGTCCTACCGTCCGACTGGCTGGTGAAACTATAAATGGAACACAACGCTGCTGAGGAGTCTCCCGGGCGAAGAGGTCCACCCGACTCTCTTGCGGTTCTGCAAACTACGGGGCGAACTGCTGCTAACGAGACAATTTTCGTCCTGCACCTCCGAAGGTACGCTCGAGTGAAGAATTTTTCTAGTTGGGCGTACGTGCTCACCTGGGAGTTCCCGATGAGGAGGTTCTCCAACAGGGAGACACGAGGGATTCCGCGTTATACGTGCCCCGTAACAGTGAAATGACCCGCCAGACACCCATCAACCGTCCTACTACAGGCCGTGTACGCCTACTTTGCACAAGTATCTCTCTCGGTTCGTCTTTGACGATTCCTCTTTCACCGAAGAGGTGCCAGACCTCGTGCTCGACACTGTTCCTCCTTGTGCGCGTGCCTGCGCAATGGCTACTCTCTGTCCACTTCAGCAAACGACGAAACTTGAGCAAGTGGGATAGAAATGCGCCCAAAAAGGACCGTCAACGACTAGACGCGTTGAAGAGACTGTCTTCGGTTGCGAAGTACCATGCAAGTGTGGTAACTTCGATGCCGGTCGCGGGAGTGGGGATCGAAATTCCTAGAGACCAAAAGTCGACGAGACGAAAACACGAAATTTTTGAGATACGTTTTTTCAACCAACGAATTATCAGCGTACCGAAGTTGGGATTTTCGATAGATTATCCAGTAGAATAACTGTTTTCCCGAATGCTTGTTTGATATTTTAATAATTCAATATATGACTCGTCGTAATATTGGCCATTTCATAAAAAAAAAATAAAAAATGTCTCTGTGAATTTATTTATATATTCTTGCGTTCTCAATTTTTAGTTTTCTACAAGTTACACTTTTGTATTTATGGTATTTCTACGTTTTGAACTGTCGGTAGTTTGATTTTTGGGATTTCGTCTCGTCGACTTTTTGGTCTTTCGCATTTTTATACCTCACCCGGTGGTATTTATGTTCCTTCAGAGTTATGGTATCCTTACAAATTACTTTGCTCGCTCGACTTTCAGAGGGATTTGACAATAATTTCATCCTGTTTAAGTTTCGATCAGAGAAGGGAGTCTCGCTCTTACTCTTCGCCCTCCAGTTCACCGTGTCACTCGCAGATTTAGCGAGTAATGGGAATTTACAGATATTACAGATATCATTTCTGCGGCACATGGTTTTCTCCCCCTAGCTTATTTTGTCCCTTTCTGACTCACTTTCACCACCCCTTGATGGATTTGATCCGACTATTGACGAACGTTATCAATTTTGTAGCGATCAAAAAACGGTGGAAAAACGCTTGTTTTCATCATTTCAAACAGTTATCTCTCACTTATAAAACACAAACCATCCCTCTTTTGGGAGAAAACTTTGTTTGGAATGCAGTCAACCCTATGCTATGAGTCAGGAGTTGAAATAACTTCGATACATTTCTCTTTTAATTCATATCGAGAACCTTTTCTTCAAATCAGTTCATTGATTTGTCATTCCCAGTAACATCTTGCGACGAATAACGATATCGCAATAAATTACTCTCTACTATAAAGTACTCTCTCTAACTTTAAAGCACCGCGTCAGCGAATGACGGTGGGGAAATTTTATCCATTGACATTTTCCATTCCAATTACATCGACGTAAAAGACGTCGCCTTGACCTTCGCGTGCAGCTGATTCCATCAGAATGAATATCGACGAGACATGAGCATCCGATAGCAAGCGATCAACATCAAGGAAATTCACTTTCATCTTACAATGGCGCCGCGTATTTGCATGTGGCAAAGGTTACCCATGCTTACGTGACTCGTTTTGTGTTCAATGGATTTTCGTTAGCACCCCTGGCCCCGTCCGTTTTAGCGCATTACACTCAGCAGCGACCGATTGCTCCTACCACGCGTAATGACCGCGTAATGATCGAGCACACGTAATAGTCGATGCGCGTTTGGGGGAATAATGGCGATTCGGACCTTTCCAAAACCCTAACGGCTTCTCAGTGGGTGGCTGTGGCTTCCTTCGTGGCACATTTACACAGCTGCGATCATAACGGACAATAATAGGGATGCGGTACGCATCTGTGACACTCGTATATTTTACACGGGTTGAGGTTCACACGTCATTTTACTATATATAATATTTTACCGAATCAATGGCCTCCAAATCATTCTGAAATGGAGCATCGACACTCCGGCAGTGAAAATCACTGTCACCACAATCATTGTTTTCATACGTAATAAAACACAGAGTCGGTGCTTCTGGCCGGAAGTGCCCATTTGTTTCGAGACGCTGCGCTTAATTACTCGACTTTATTTGATGTGAACGTAATTAACGGCCCGCGAGTGTGCTGAGCTCAGTAGCCCGAGTTCTCCAATTAACCACTTCTCTCCCCGGCTCTTTGGCCGTCACCTGAGCCATACTTACCTCACTAGTACCCAACCTCTATGTGTCACGTCCCAACGTGAAGAAGCAGCTCATGAATCGATCCATCATGTCATCATATATTCCATAAATCGTTAAATTTGAAAATCACCAGTTTTTCTTAGAAATATCAGATTGCTGCGTAACCTTGTTTACATTTACGACTTGACAAATCCTAGTTCAAGCGGATGCTGTTCGAGCCTTATTAACTAAATTCATCACAGATACGGTTCTGGAGGAACCTCATACCAAGACATTTTTCAGGATGTCGTCACCTCACTTTCTACTCATATACCCAACTGGATGTATATATCTGGATGTCCAACCACTGTTTTAACATTTGAAATAGATTAAAGGTAGTACAAAATCACCGTTCAATCTCCTGCACAGTTAGTTCGTATGATCTACGAGTACGCAATTGAGTACATCTGCAGTAGTGCCAATAAAGTGCAGTCATTTGCTTTGTGGTTGATTACACGATACTTTAGAAGAATCCCTCCTGTAGACCTTTAGCACGAAGTATACAAAGGCACATTCGTATTTTATGTGGGGCAGTATATGTAGCTTCCATAATACTGAATCATTAACGATATAATTATAATAAATGTTTCCTTATGCTCTTTCTTTCTCATTCTTCCTTCCGGCGTATACCCTTGAGTTAATTATTTGAAGCCGTTACGTTCGCGGGATACCGTGGCGGTACCGACACTGCAGACCTACTTTTCTACGTTCAGACATAGTATCTAGTTCACGAGGTAACAACGGTGCTAGTTCTACGCCTGTATACAGCGCTCGGACCATTATCTTAATAGGCAACAGAAGATATAATTAAATTTGTAGTGTCGAGCTTGAAGCATTTCTCTGTCCGCCTCTGAGTCCGTCTCCCTTGTTCTCTGATGTGCTCGAAGACTTAACTGGGAACAGATGCGGAGTTGACGGTTGACTGACAGTGGGAGGATCGGTGTATAGTTAGTAAGTAGCACTTGGCCAGAATGGATTGAGCGGCTAAACGAATGAATCTGATATGAACGTTTTGTTAAAAGTTTCAAATGGCTAATTATATCGTCTTTCCACTGGCACCGATGCTCCAACAACCCATCTTAATTAACTTGCGGCAACAGTTTAATTGCAACCATTGTTTATATTTCTCTACTCCCACTGGATGGAGAAAATGGAGATAAATTCGAAGTTGGCTAACATCGCTTCACGCTCCATGCGGTACAGCTTGTTTCATCCAACTTATGCCGTAGACCTTTGCCCAACTTTTCTTAATCTATTTGTATTACAATTCGAATTGCCATATTTCAGTAGCTACACTGTATATATATATATATATATATATATATATATATATCAATCACGTCAATCAATTCACGTCATGAAATCATTTTTTTCTTATCGTAAAATTTTGAGAAATAAAGAAAAAACAAATTGCTCGTTTGGAATTGATTACATTCCACATACATTCGCCATCAGTTATTTTCTTTTTTAATCCTCGAGAACACTGTTGAAAGCTTCGCAGAATTTAATTACCGTATAATAGAGATATTACCTTCATTTCACGGAATTCAAAGCATCCAGAGAATCACTGCAACTGACGCAGTTTCATAATTAATTACTTTTCTTGAGCCAGTACAAGCATCTGAGCGTAGGCGTAACCCATAACGGTCAGACGTATTGCAAGTGTAATCAGTAGTGTAGCTACAATGTTCCACAATGGGGAAGACAAGTTTGTCATGAGAAAACATCGTTAACAAATGGTTAATTTGGTTGCCCTTTATGGCGTTAGCTCACAAACTTTCCGCTGAAATGTTTTTCAAGCTGATTATTCATCTTGTTGTTCAAATAAAAATTAAAAACCAAATAACCCATAAAATATTGGTCACACGCACGCACACACATCCAGGCGTTCATTTGGAAATGGTATCTTAGACCTTGAAACCTCTAGACTTAGTTGAATCTCAACCTTCTACTTTCGAGGTAATTATAATAATTTCCCTAATTTTTTTTTTTTTTTCATTCCGAAAAAACAGCGGAAAGTTGAGAGTTGAGTTTGCTAAATAGGCAAACGTTCTATTCACTACGGTTTGCTGAAAATGAAACGATACTTCTGTGTATGTGGTGAAATGCGGATTTCTCTTTAAAATTCATCATTACGTCAACTTTACGAACCCCTACTTTATACGTGAGGAGGGAAGCTAGTGATTAAAGTAGAATATTTATTATAATTTTGTCGATTCTCTATTCATTTGAAGAGTAAGTTAAACATCGGAGAAGAGAAACGGAGTTTAAGGTACCACGGAACGACCCTCACCTACGCGGTTAAACTTTCGTTAAAACTCCTTCGAGAGCAATGCATGGTTTTACATATTTATCTTACCCCTCGGTTATTTCGAAAGTTTAGCTCCTTTTCGTTTTTATCGTGATCCTTCCTCCCTTTTCCCATCCCCCAGATGCCACGGTGATACCGTGACACTGTTCCAACTGGCTCGTCTTTTAAACGAACTTGCGATAAGCGGAATACCTGAATTTATTGCCAACGAACAAGTATTGTCTTACTTTCAGACAAGCTTGTCTTTTTAGATTCCTCCGCTCTTTTTACGTGTCACTGTAATACCGTAAAGGCATTCCTTTGATGCTTACGTTCAAAAGTCAATGGACAGCCTTTCAGGCGAATATTAAGAAGAGCCTTCTTCTCTTTCGCGACGCCCACACTTGCACAGCCAACCCTCGCTTTTCGACATTTTACGTAGAGTCCGTGGCAAAATGGTGTAGATTGAAAATTAAGTGAGAATTAAGAGGAAAAAAATTTCTTCCAGTATACTTTTTTCGAAATGTTCTACATTGCCACTGAAAAACAATATTTTGCATTTGTTTAGAGCTTGTAAAGGGGAATAGAAAAATTTCATCCGAATAATAATAATCTAGTGCTTTCTTCCTACCGTACAATACGTAATGATCGCGAAACTGTTATTTCGAAAATAAATGATTCTGTGAATCGTGACGCCGCGACTCAATGTAAAAAAAAAAAATCTTGTCTTTTAATCTGCGATTTATTCAATGTAAATGAGTCAATATGCTTAACATCCGTGAAAATACACATCTAGATATATTTGAAACGCAAACCGCAGTTCAAATACTAAACGATACAAACAAATATTCCCGGAGGAGTATGTGGGTTACAGTAAATTGCAGTATACGACTCGCCCGATAGGCGGATAATAACATAGTTGGTCGACTGTGTGTCGCGACGCCTTTGGGTGTCCCGCCAAAGGACCAAGTGGTCCTCCCATCTCCCTGCTAGCTAATTGAAATTTGTGGGGTATCGGGCTACTCGCAGTAACGGCGCTCCCGAGGTCAGAAATCATCGAGCGTAATCGCAGATAGGGAACCTCGAGTATTTGTCAGATAAATTAATTTGGCAATAGCAGGCAAACAGCCAAGAGATACTCAGCTCGTTCGCTACCATTATGTGTAACATTCTGTCCGATCGGACTTTGCTAATGAATTCACGAATCTACCCGCTGCTGCCTGCGTCGTTTATGTTCGGTGTGATAACTATAGTTATTAAACTGTTGTATCTCCTATACAACAAACTTGATGAACAAATATTCGGAAAATCATAGCTTATACTCGAACAGTTATGTTGTACGACAACAAATTTAAAAAAAAAAAAATTTTCGATAGTATTTCTAAACATTTCTTTCGAGCGTGGTAAATACAATTTAAACACAATTCAAATCTTAACTTGAAAATGCTTATGCAGCCGTAAAGATGCCTTAAATTTTGAGCAAATGTGTAAAAATATTATTCCAGTACTCTGCTGTATCGAACAAGATGTGTGTATCGTAACAAAATAGTTCTTACCACGTTTTTTTACACTGTTACGAGACAACGCGTTATAAAACGTCTAGGAGAAAATCAAATTTGAGAATGTTGTTGAAACTTCTTCTTGTGAATCATATTAAGGTGATTTAAAAATCGACTGTTAACGTAACATGTTTTTTTAATTTGAAAACTTGTTTTCAAAAATCAGCAAAGCCCCGCCTCTTTTTATTTTTATTCAATTACAGTTTGGTTCTTATGTTAATCATTTCAAAATTGTAGAATATGGAATATTTCTATATCAGACATACGATTATAATACACAATTTCCGCAACCAGTCAAAGGTTGTATAGCTCCAACGGTACGAAATACCGCTTGGACTAAATAAATTTATCTCTTAGTCAACCGCTTCTGCTAGGTATATGTTATATACCCACCAAATTCCGATACCGCTCATCTACATGCTATCTGCAGCAGGTCCGAAAGTTTTCTCGTTCACCTACTTGACGCAGTTCGAGTAATTTTTTATACGCGATAAATAACATCCAGGGATAGCTCGAAAGCTCTGGGTAGTTCACGAAGAAGGGATGAGGGGTGACTGCAAGCCTAACCCGAGCTCCGATAAATTAGAGCCTAGATTCATCACATTCGTTTATTATCAGTATTTATGGTCAGCGTTTACGGGAAAATATAATTTACGCTTCCTTCGCGAGAGCTGTAATGGCTTCCTACTTTTTAGAACCCCCGCTCCCGATTCCACGATCTCAATTTTCCGTCCGTCCGCTCTTAGTATATTGCCTTTTATGAACTTTCCCGTGTATATCTGGAAGCTCATCTCGATAAAATTTATTAAAAATGTCTACGCTACTCGTGATATATATATATATATATTTTACTGCTTACTTTTGATAGGAAATTCTCCAAGCTCAACCGGATTCTCGTATCTTGTGTTGGGATCGTGTCTTTCCGTTCCTTTCATTCGTCGGGAATCTCGTACCTCGTGTGGTGAAGTAGAAAGCACCGAAGCTGACTACCCCGACCTGATTGAAACAGAGGGTGGCGGTTATTCATCTCAATGACATAAGCGGTTGACAATTACTGTTGTTCGTTAGCGTCATTAGCAAGCGTCTACTAATGAAACTGGTCAACGCACAGCGTTATTTTGTTGTAATTACATTAACCTCAGCCCAGTTTGGTCATTTAATTATGTACCTCAGTTTTAATTGGTGTATCTGCTCGTTAGATTCTCATTCCATTCTCCGCCCACCACCCCACTCACTCCACTCAGTCCCCAGGCAAACCCAGACGTCGTCCTCTCGTTCTCGTGCTATGCACCCATCTGCTTCCTTTATCCGCAAGGCTTCGGCAACTTGACTTTACTGCTTAATGAGACCCGTTAATTAATTCGATCAATTTATGTCAAGTCGTAGTTATAGATGCTGCGTAGAAAGTCGACCTGTGATTCACTCGCTCATCTCCGACGACGCTTTGTGCCCAGTCGCAAATCCTCGAGTCCATGGTTTTCTTTTTACTCTGCACACGCTAATATTTGTCAGAGCGAAGAAACTCCTGAAGAAGCTGGACGGAATTCGAGAGACGTCGTAGAACTCGGCTCAAGAGGCTTTAATACGTGTCTTCTGAGGGAAGAAAATTAGGAGGGACATTTCGAGGGGCATAAAATTTTCGCTTATACCGTCAAAATTACATCGTAAGTTCAACACGCCGGGCTTGCTCTCCTTCATTTCGCTACATTGCTACTGTAGGAAGGAATTCTTACCTACTGAGAAAAATAATCGACGTGTCAGAAGTGAAACATGTAGAGGCAGTAACGTGAAGATGGCTAAAGGGGGATGAACGGCACGTAGGTAATTAGTCTGGACCGGCAAGATGCGCGCCATTTTTTTTTCTCCTTATTCCTTCTCTCATCTCACGTCAACCTCTCAACGCTTTGCATCGTTTACCAAATTGATTTATTCCAAGAGCTTTTGTTAAGTTCTCGATTGATATCAGTGTCACGGAAAACTGCCGAGCTTCGGATCCTGCATCGCAATTGAATTTATCGAAAACTTGGACACATATTGAGAATGGAATAAAAGTTGTTTATTCTCTACGGCAATATGCAGTCAATTTCTTTCACGAAAGATCAAAGTCACAAAGTGTGATTGTCACGGTTTAATTGCTAGGTTCCTTCTGATTACAGTACCTTGAAATACCTACCCGAAATAGTTATATAAAATTGCTCATCGTGAAGTCACAATTTATACTCATCGTTATCGAAGAATAATGCAAATTTTAACTTCTGGAAACAATTATGACGTTGTTTATACCATTTTACACTTTGTGCTGAAATTGTTTGTATGAATGGAATAAAAACTGTGCTTTTCTCGGGTGATCGAGGCTCAATATTTGGAAAGACTGCAATTCTGAGGGGTCGAATATCCAAAGTACAACCTTTTGAAACCCTGAGTTTCGTAAACTCAAAATTCTAAAAGAGTAAGAACTCGGATGTGCAGAGTTTTGAAAAGTAAAATTCCAAAAGTTGACTTCCCGTTTACCCGACATTTTAAACAACCAACAGTCCGATTGATCAATAACTCATCATTCGTGCTATCGTATTATCTGAATATTACGCCAGCGGAACTTTGCACTTTGGGATAAGTTTTCAAAAATTTCGGCGTTCTGAAAATTGCTATTTCAATATTTTGTGATTTCGAATCTCAGTAAGTCAAAATTTCGATATTTCCAACTGGACTTTTGGTCTTTCGGGATTTCAGACCCCACCCATTTTTTCCTTGATAAGTCATTAACATTCCGATAAATCAATCCCGCGAATTTTTCCACAACCAAGTGACAATCCCTGATGACGATTTATCTCATTGAATATTTCAAACAAAACTATTATCCAATGAACGCCTAACAAGGCAGAGAAACGGGATACAAAACCGATGTCTAAAATTGCCTGTCGATAAAATAAAATGTGAGTTAGCGTATCGAAAGAAACAGAAGCAAGAAAGAAGAGGAGCTGGTTGTTCGTAGCTGCACTAATTTGGCACAACACGTCGAAGCGGAAGATCTTTGTCATCTTGTAGCGGAAAGCTTACCGTTAGCCACTTTCCTCGTGCCCCGGAGTGAAAACGTGCAGCTCGTATTTCCGTCGTCAGAAACACGTGCGCCTAGGAAAGAAGACACATCTCGATACCATTGAGCAGCCATTGAGGCATCATTTCACTTGTAGCTTTCGCGAAATCATCCCCTGTAGTCGCCTCTCCAGGTACTTCGTATCTTATTCTCACCGCCGGACTTCCAACAAGTCGCCAATCACGGTGGGCGGGCATTGTCGTCACCAGATCCTCTTTCCGGGTGTCAATGCATCGGATAGTCAACCGGTAAATTCTAATGCTCACCTCGATAACTTACCGTGAATTATTCTAGTCAAATCCGTCGGTGTTCACAGTTATTCGAACGCAGGGTTGTTCTGCTAGTTAGATTTGTCAAAACACAGTTAAGAAACGGAGCCACACAGCTGTCCTCTTCTTTCGCTCAGATCACTGTACTTACATTGACTACGACCCTGCTTCTGTTGGTAAACCTCGTTAGTCCAGACTCTTCGCTTTCTGTTCTTGTCGGGCATTAACGGTATTTTTCACGTATTTATCCGTCGAAAGCAAAATTTTTTAGCAAGAATGATATTCTCCTTTTTTCTTTGATGTGTTCAAGTGACTTGCGATCATTTAAATTGGGAAGAATTACGCTGGTTCAAGTGTCTTCTGGCATTAAATCAACTGTGTAATCAATAACTGTCGATCAAAGAAGTTAAGAATCTTTATTCCGATCTTTTTTTTATTCAGTGTCCTGTTCGCGCCTCGGTCTGCTTTCGGTGCTGAATTACATTTTTGTATAATATTACACACACAAGTAATCCTGAGGCAAGAAACTCAATCCCTGTGTCCGTGGTTGATTCTTTGCAACCGTCGACGCCGATCTATCATACTCTTTTCTTTAAACCTCCGCAAAATTGGCCAAGTTTGCAAAGCTGCCTTAGACTTGACTTTTTTTTTCTTCAGGCACCGTAGCCCCAGGGTCTATACGTGCAGTGTTTGAGAAAACTTTGCTTCTGAACACCGATAGCAACTCCACACGCTTCTTTGTTATTCCCTAACAGACAGTTCAGTGGAAAAGTTAAATACATCTATTAATTTTTCACACTATTATTCTAACGAATGTTTTCGACAGCCAAGAGCTTTGTTGTATCAAGTGAAGTTCTTTTGCGGCTGTATAGCGAAGCGTTTTTAATTTAATGCATGATTTCAATTTTTCAGATGTACCGAACAGTAAAATTTTATCACTTAATAGATTTCAGCCAAACTGTGATGTTTTATATTTTGCGGCGGAATGCTGAGAAGTTCCGCTATTCGTGGAACTATTAATCAGCGGCAAAGCTACACCGCGAACAGTGAAGAAATATTTTCAACGCATATTTAACATTCCTGTAAGACCTCGAAATCTACCAGATACCTACATTTGTAGTTTTCTCTGTCGTGCCGGTTTCGTATTTTGTGCGAAACATATATTTTGGTTTCAGACGCGAATGAAAAAGAGGTGCCGTGAGAATAACTGTGGTCGGAAAATAATTGAGTTCGCGTTTACCGCATCAACTCGGGAGGGAAATATTCGCAATGTTTACATTGCAAAACTTCTGTCGTTATTAAAATACTTGCAATTATTCTCGTTCGCGGCATTCCCCCATATTCACCGCATTAATATCCAACTAACCAACTCGTGTCGGAACTCTGACCTCTCAGATTCCACAGATGAAATCATCGCAAGTATTCCAAGGCGGGTCAGCTACCCACCGTCATTTCTATCGTAGCACGACTAATTAATCGGCATTGCAATCACCAATCGAACACCGGATACTGACTTGGAGAATTCAGAGATAGAATTGCTCGCGTGCTTGCAAGCATGCGATCGTTATTGTCAGTGTCACGGTGACTTGGTAAAAAATGCGTTTGGTATTTAATGCCGGGCGAGGTTGATATTCTACGCATTCGCGACAGCTAGTGCAATGATAAATATGAGCGAATGAATTGATGTTATCTCCGGCATCGCCGCTCGGTTTTGTCATTCCTATTCGTTGTAGGGATTATCAGTTCATTGTCAGTGTCGATCCGGTACCCTCGACATTGATCAGGATTTATGGTTGCTCTCGATACTCCGAATATACCGTTACAAATGAAATAACCTCGGAAACAAAGAGCTTTTCCATCAGGCCTTCCAAAAAGCTCTTTACAATCAATAAAATCAACAGCCGGCCCCGTTTGCTACCCCTACGGGGGCTGCCTATCGCCCACGTTACCCTTTACAAATTACAATTCACCCTGTGACTGATGTTCATGAAACTGGCGTTCAAATTATCGGAGAATCAATCCAATTCACTTTCCCCGATGGTAAAACTGTGGACATCTATTGGTTCTTCCAACAAAATATTACACTTCATAACTTATATATATGCATATATGCATGTATACTTCGTTATGTTCGTTATACCTTTCTTCTCGTGCAGTACAACGTGAATCTTTATAATTTAGAGATCCACCAATAGATTCTAGAATACCGTTGACAATAGCATTAACCACAGATTGAATTGTCTACTCGTATCACAAGAAGTGATGTACCGTTTCACCGTTTTTACCTTCTCGTGTCCTCTTTTTTTCGCTCTTTTCTTATTTCGATGGCACATTCGTTTTCGCAGAAAATAAAACAACACCATTACCCCCGAATTATTTTTCAATTATTCTCAGCCTGCTTGACGCCATGTTGGTGACTTAGCGAATACTTATTTCGAGACAAATACGCGCCTGTCGAAATCAACTGGATATTTTTTCTCTACTCGTCTGTTTTCTACCTGTGATATGAGTGAAAAATATCCCGCTTATATCTGGCCAACTTTTCTCTTTTATCCTACGCGGTTTCGTTTTTCGTGTTAGCAATTCTCGCCAAACGTAACGATGTTTTAATACTCGTTATTTTTATTAAACAAGCTAGAGGATATTCTGCGGTTATTCCCCTATAGAAAGGAGATAATAAAAGAATTCAAATTAAAAAAATAGAAACATAAAACGTCTCGCTCAGAAAATGATTCCCAGATATCACAACTGCTTCTTAATAACTAATTGCGAGCAGATTCATTAAGTATAACGGAAACACTCGACCAACGTCTTGCTCAGTGTTGAACGTTATTTGTCACTAGCGTGATTTGCATACATTGCGTCTCGCTGTTCTTCAGTTTGAATAGATCCGTGTTTCTAAATGACTGACGGATGATGTAAGAAACTATAATTCTCAACAAATTATCAGTGCTGCAGTAGAGAATTATATCCGACTCTTGAAGAGTGAAAAATTCAAGTCTATTGAATACAAATTTTTAACTAAGTGAACGAAGCTGCTAATTTGTGATCCTTACGAACTCAACTTTTGCGCGTGTGACGTGAATATTTAAAAAGTCGAAATCATTTTTTTTTCCTCTGTAAAAATCATAAAGCACCATATAAGTCAATCACCATTTACTAAAGCTTCATTCGTTGCTTTGAAAATAAAGTTTGAAATATAGATTGATATTTCATGTATCCAAACAATGTGAATATGTTTTATGGAGTTTTTGTTAAATGGTCGATTTGGTACTCTTCGAATCGTATAACGGCAATATCGTAATAACCGTGAGATCACGTGCCGATACCGTGTTAAACAGCAAATATTACAGCTAGAACCGGATTTCCGCTCCTGTTTTATACAAACAAATAAACGGCAGGTTCTTTCTTTCACGTTACCTGCAAAATACCCTCCATTCCGCAATAACGTCTACATTTACGTAATACAAAAAAATAAAAATAAAAAAAACTTACATTGTTACCCCAAAATGTATACAGATCTTTTTCAGTGATTGACTCGAATTTGTATCCTTCGTTGTCATTGTTTTTATTCTCTGTTAACTAGCAGTAGGATTCGAGCATCCTGGACAGAAAACCATTGGACTTAATGCGTTTCGCCTCTGCAGTTATCTATTCAGTCAGACTTTTCGATGGGGTTGATACGGTGAATGCAAATGTCACGACTAATATTTATGCCAATAGTTGTACCGAACGCTATTATTTGACAGAAAATAGGGAAGGAGAATGGTGAAAAACTAGCAAACCGAAAGGAGGGTTAAAGATACCGGCTGCGCGCATGCGATCGCGAACGTGGCGGTTCTGTAAATAATTACAAGTTGACGCGGTGTCGAAGAGATTGAGAGGATCAAGCATGTCAACGTGGGGAGAAACATTATTCGCGTGTATGTCAATCAAACCGTAAGCCCAGCCGAAATGTCTGCTACCGTATTTGTGAGGGTATTCACATCCGTCGGGATCACCCATTTTCAGAGGTGACGGGGTGTGAGTTATCAATAATCCCATTGTTTGCGACGGTGCTAATATACCCACAAATGTACAAGACAAAAACGGAAGGGCGGCGAGGTAGCACCTTAGGAATTATTGAACATTTTTCTGATTACCAGAAAAATGATAGCTGGAGCTAAAACTGAGCGTTTTATACCTCTTGCCTAATTTTATATTCTTATCAAGTGCATTTGACTTTCCGATTCTCATTCAACGATTTTACTAGACCTTCATTCTCAACGTTGATGTACTAAGAATCTTCGATCGTCAGTTTGCGCCATCCATTTATTTTATCTATATAAATGTCGTTAACATCAACCACAAGTACGTGAGCTGCTTTCTTCTCGTGGATAGTTGAATCCAGCAAAAGCAAAAATCCAGCAAACCTTAAAACTCATTCATCAATTTGTAGGAATCCAGCAAAAGCAAAAATCCAGCAAACCTTAAAACTCATTCATCAATTTGTAGGAAATTTGTAAACCTCGGTTTGTTTTGTTGTGACGTCTTTTCGACCGAGCCTTGCCGATGAACATTTAAGGTTATTCAAAACCAAGTGAATTTTAATGAAGCTGGTAGTTTCAATTATTTGTCCGCACTTGAAAACGGTTTTCTATTCGGTTTGAAACTATAATATACTGGCTTCGTGTGTTATTGACTTTGTCTCGTAAGAATATTAATTTTTACGAAACTCGTTTTCTCAACTTTCATTCAAATTCAGTGTCTATTGTCTTTTATAAATATTTACTGATAATCTCTGCCGGCGTAATTATTGATCAATAAAAACGATTTGTATCGGCATTAGTTTAACAGAGATCTATTTACCAAGCTGAGTTCTAGTTAAACAGCTATCTTGTTTCAAAGTCTGAAAACAAAAGTCCACTTTGACATTGTTCTGGAGGTGAACGAGACGGTCACTTGTTTCAAATACAAACCGGCGTCAAAGAGAAAGGAATTAATTGGTAGCATAACTCCTGTACCGTGGCGGCCACTTCAAATTCCCATTGTTTGCGATGAATTGAAGAAGTCCCGTCGTTACGTTCAATTACTTCGAGTTTCGGGCCTCCAGTGAAAAACCAACTTGATTTTCAGCAATGTTTGCCACGTTTCCGAGCGATTGGATAGCTAACTTAGTTCATTTGTGTCAATTATACAACTTCGTGACGTAAAAGTTTTTTTTTTTCTAATACACGGTCAACGATGCCGAGCACTTACAGTGCTTTTTTTGGTGTCATTTTGAATCTACGATGTTACATTTGCCAAAGCTCAAATCTTGGATATTTGATTATCATAATCCACGGTAAAATTTTCTTCTCTTTTCTCTTCTGTTTCTAAGGAAAAAAATTAATCTTTTACAGCGAAATCGATGTGGCAATTCTGCACCTGGCAAAATATTTAATTATGAAAGTATTATTTCTATCTTGGCCCCGTTTCCAGGGAATTATATTTTTAACGCATGAAATGCTTTCTGTATTTCTCACATCAAGCGTTTATTATTCCAGAAAGCAAACTCCAGCTGTTGAACAGCTCGATAGCTATAGCTTACTGTTTAGGTATACGCATCTACATAAAAGTTATGTTGAAATATATTTGATACGATTCATTTTTCCCCCTTTCATGGACCAACCATCTACGGTTAAACACTTTAATATAAGTAATTTTAAACTTAAATGAACACATTTTTGGAGCTTAAATTCAGCATGAAGCTATTTCTTAACTGACAACTGCACGAGCTTTTCTAACAATTATAAGTTTTTTCGCGGCCTACGAATGTAACCCCCTTCTCCACGTCTTACCAGTCATCTTAATCCCAAACAACGAACCAGCAGTCTGAATATCCGCTATTTGAATATAGTAACTATTTTACCTTGTCGTTATGAACCCTACCCTTCAAGAATTCCAAGATCCCCCGAAGTTGATACGGTCTGCTTTCCGCCGCGGAAAGGTGATGTACAAACAAGGCGTTTTGCACCTTACTGACCAAGACGAGACTCGAAAGAAGAGGGTAAATTGGCAAAGGAGTCTCTGGCTAGTGTTGTGTTTTAGGACGCTGTAATGGGTGAGCAAAATTGCTCCGCTTTAGTCGGACCTCCCCCTCGCCATCTCATCCTATTAACCGGATCCTCACGGTTCGTAAGTTCGCCCTCGGAGAAGGAACACCCTTGTGGGTGTTTGCCGTGCAAAATAATTGGTAACGCGAGACCAGACGGCGATGATTTCCTCCGAGATGTAGGCGGAAGAAGTCCGCTTGAGGAGAACTTCAGGCGTTCGTACGGCTCGAAGTGGGCGTCAGAAACTCGGTGCTTTCTACTTGAAAAAATACATCGGCAACGTCGCATACGTTACTCTCCTCAATCTACCCTCAAGCTGCACTGCACGGTATAACGAATCCTGTTAGTCCGAGGTCTCCTGAAATACAACATAGTTGCTAATTTCACCGTAAATAAACGCGCGTGGGTCATGAAATGTAGTCGTGGTTCTCGAGAGGTGAAGATACGACGATCGCCGAGTCGACTGCCTCGTAGATTCATCACTGAAAATGTTGCCAGTTAGTGAGAAAATTCCCAACATGTTCTCACAAAACTTATCTAATCTTGTACTTCGTCTTTTTCGAGAACGTAGTTTTCATCCGTCACAGTTGAAATTATCGTAGAGAATCTGTGCCAGTGTTCGAGCTGGTCATTGTTTCACGGATTGATCGAAATTAAATTCGTCCTCGTCTCCAAAGTGCCACATCCAATGCTGAATATAACTTCATTCGCTTTTATACGCATGATTCTCACCGTGATTAGTCGCGATGAACCAACTCTCGAGAAAGCCACGCCCTCTCTCTACCGTCTCGAACTACTCGTCTGATATAATACGTAGGCATACGTGGTGCAACCGCATTGTTCAGACATCTGAAGATATCGGGTTTATGCAGGAAGTGGCGGCAACCGTTCGTTCGCACGGGCAAGCCAAGCCACTACCGTGGCACACTTGGTGAAACAAGGCCCTGGCCCTTGTCTGGGCCGGCGCTAATGATGCCCAGGACACGTGCTCGCCTCCCACGCCAACCTCGCCCGGCCAGGATACCTGCTTTTACTCCGCTCACGCTTTCTGATGAATAGTCTCGCTACAATCTATCCGCTCCACGCTCCATTCCCAGGTATTGTCAACTCGCCCTCCGTTTTATCACCTTTTCTGCTGTAGCTCAGCGAATCCGCCTTCTTCTTTTCCTATGAGAAAATGTAAATTCAGCCAGGCCCTAGGTTGAAAACGGGTTGAAACCTTGATCGAACACCACAATATGGACATGTTATTGTGGAAGACATAATCGTTTCCTATCCCGGCCCCAATCTTCTCCTCCGATACTTGCCAAACAAATTTCCACACGGGATGTGTTCGAGGCTGGGTAATAACGAGTTAGCGACTAAACATAGTATAAATACATGGAGCCGTGTAGGTCGATTGCTAGGTGCGGAAACCGCAGGGCTGCTGCTTGAGGTGCTGCGGAGTAGCGCGGCGGTTCGGTTCGGAAAGGCAAAGCTCTCCGCGGTTCCCTACCGTTGCATTTGTCCCGTTACGCGGTGTTCAACGAAGCGATATCCTATCTAGGAAATATATTGGATACGATATGGGAAGCATCACGAAGCGTCTGGCAAAGCCACCACCACTACCTACCGACTGACTTTTCCATCAACCTCATCCTCCGGCTCCAGGTTTACCCACGTGCCCCGCCTGCTTCGTCGTTTGCGATGCTTCGCCCTGATGTAATTACGTCACCAAGCGTGCACGCGGGATGCACTCTGATTATTATCCAGACAAACCCGCCGACCCGGATCGATCGCTGCGTCTGTCCGTTTCCGAGGCTTTCCCGCCTGCTTGATCAGCGGAATTTGAATACAGCTTTTGACCGATGGGAAAGAGAGAGGTGAAAAAAAAAAAAATTGATGAACTCTTATGGAGACGGAATAACAGGAATTGATTCTTCGCTACGAACGTGTCGCACGAAACTCTCCCCGACGAATGACCTGCTCGTCTCGTCCTGGCCTTCTCAATCGCGCTTTCCGCCCTTCAATTAAATCCATCCTCTCCGGTGTGTGCTCAGCTCCACCACCTACGGAACTCATCCCGTAAAAGAGAGAGGCGGGTGTCGTTCACGATTCTTGGTCAAAGTCAGCATTTTCTCTACGAGCGATCTTCTTTCGGGCCAAACATTCTGCTTTGCCACTGATTACCGGATATAACTTTAGCCGATTTTAACAAGGTTTAACGAACACACCAAGTGCCTCGGTTTCATTTCGGTTTCTTTTGATAGTTTCCGATTCATTTGTCGTTTTTTCGTTTCTACCTCAGAACTGGATATCGATCCCATGCCGACCCAGAACTATTTATCACATACCAGATAGGATGGTTGTAAAGTTCCTCTTGCGGTTAGAGGTGAAGGGATTTTTTTCCCTCTAAACAATCCATTATCCATTAAATGGAATACACCGACTACGCCGAGTATATGTTCATCACTTTAAAATAAAATGCACATTTTATGTGTTGCATTCCAGACAGAACCGCAATTGTATTTCCGAATTCTTGCATTGTTTCATGAACACTTAAAGTTATTACCCTGAAGAAAGAATATCGCGATAGGAGTTGAAGCGCAACTAGATAAGGTGTAACTGAATTACTGCTTTTGTCTCAAGCAGCGGAAGTGAATTCAGAGCTGGTGAAGTATCGGCTACATATCTTTGCTGACGTTGGAACTTTCCTGGTTTTCCCCTTGGAATTCATCCAAACCGCCAGGCACCAAAGGTCGAGTAGATTCATCCTGTAGAATTCAGCGTTATGCAGAGCATTCTGGGTCTTCGGCAAAAGCCAGGGATGCCAAACCCGCACTGTACAACAATTCGAACCTCGTATTTCGACCTGAGTCGTCAAAGCAGCTTGAAATCACCTCATTGCAAACACAGATTTCAGCATAATTTCGGCAAGATGTAAATATCATCCAGAAACTGACCGCAGACCGTTGATACAAAGCATCTCGCGAGCTGAGCACATTACGATCAAATTAATACGTCGGGGTTTGGAAACCTTTAAACCCAAATTACCAAAGCAATGCGACGGACTGATGTCTATACATTGAATTGAATAACACAAATCACTAGAAACAGAAAGGTAACCTTGAAGGAAAAGGAGAACTATTTCAATAAAAATTGGAAATGATTATCAGCGACGTCATTGAAAGAACTAACTGTGACAAGAAATTATCGAAACACTTCATAAATCCTGAACAAATGCTTCGAAATACCAAGCAGAACAAAAATCATCATTGAAATTTTTTTTCCACCTTATTTATTTATCCTCATCTAGCAGTGCGTAAGAACCTGCTTGTAGATATTTTAACCACGTGGAGTACCTGGTCGATACTCATTAAGAACACGACATAATTTTCAAACGCAACAGTACTGGAATGCCATCCGTGATTCTGTGAGGTCGAGGACCTTATAACGAACATAAAATCTTCTATAATAGCTGATAATCACTAAATGGTATGTATAAATTACCCCAAGTTCTACACTTATTTCTAAAACGTCATCGCAACAATGCCTAGCAATCGGTGTTTCGATGTCTGAAATATTAATTTTTACCGATTACCGTCACCCTAGGAAAATCGGAAACGTAGACAATATTGCAAGTTAATAATCAATGGCCCAACACGATATCATTGACTAATAAATATAGGCTAGAAACTTCTTCTGAAACGCAAGATCCGAATAACGAAGAATATTGTAATCACTATTCAGCCAACGGCGAACAAATCGCACGTATGTACGTAGCCATAAGGTATAACCGATCTGCAGTGTTTACCATAGAGCGAGTGAATTATCGATCGTTCCAGATTTTTCAAGGATAACTGATTGACGGTGATGCCGGCATAACGGTTCTCCATTGAACGGATAATTTTAGTATGCATGTAAACTTCTTCTGCGCCCTGCCTTACCTCTGGAGTATCCAGCAATTACCCAACTAGGCTATTTTACGACCATATCTAATTGTTTAATCACGGTGGGTTATGTGCTCGTACCATGAACAGATGATTAGCTCCTGATTTTGTTCGATCCCGGTTCGAAACAATCGAAACCCTTCATCTTTAGTAGCAATGAGAGACCAACAGTAGTGGTGAGAGTACTCGTAGTACTTCTGTGGTCGATGAATGAAAAAATAGAGGAAAGAATCGAAGACGTGAAAGGAGCGATAAATTTTTATGAACGATAATAGATCGGGTACTTCATTCGCGAATTGAAAAGCCGTTTTCCGATTATCGATTCGTCACAACTGGCTTTCAGAGACTGTAAGCTCGATCAACTCCCGAGTGCTAGGATAAAGTTCCTACTGTTGAGCAAAACGTGGTACTGGTCACCTAGATGAAGGAAGCCAAAGATAAGAAAGCTGGTTCGTATTAATAGTGCGATATCTGCCACTGTATACACGTATGCGTATCGTTTCGTCGTTGGCAGACGGAGAATCCCATTTACTCGGCGCGTTATGAATATGAATATACACCACGTACCTAAACCTACCTACTCAACGATAAATTTCATTTTAAATACGTGCACCAAATCCCCCACAGAAAAGCGACGCTCCGAAGAAAATAATACCATAAAGAGAATGGAATTCTGTAGATAAGTGCATACTTATACTTGCCTGTTTATACTAGCGTCGAAGCATTCGACGGTAATGGTAATGGCATTAAATTTGTTATAACAACGCGGTTATTGTAAGCATAACGGTGTAATAAAGCCAGTATACTTGTAAGGCGTTGTAGAGACAAGAGCAGCCTCCTCTCCTTGAAAAACACAATGGAACATATTCCAGCGTCTACGGTACCGACACAATTTCAATCACCTTTGGTGACATGGTACTCGGGAATGGCTGAGAAACATTTCGAATTTATCATAGCCTCGCAAAAACGGGAGAGATATTTATAAGTTTATGTCACTTCTAACACTCCGTATCTTTCCGCTCCTCCTTGTTTTTTACCGTCATTTTAACAACTGAGGACACAGTGCTCGCTGTTTCATGAGGTACAATTATACGCAACGTACAATGCTTTCGAAGGTACCTACAAGAATAAGCGAAACTCATCGATTGATTGATTATTTATTTAATGTCCTAGTTCCACTATGGGGCAAATATTTTACAAGAAATGATAGAAAAAAACTCTGGCGAAAATTCTTAGATACGGCAGGTATCTGAGGGTAAGAAAATTATGTAAGCGAAGCATTGCTTAGACAAGCTGAAAGATAGGCAGTTCTAGAATAGTAAGTACATGAGTTACGTACTAGTGGCTTAAAAAGCACTAAATTAAAACTAAGTCCAAATATATTTTTACTACGATAGACGAGCATTGCTCTAAGGATAAGCGATACAAAATATTATCTACATTCACAGATAGACGAGGCCAATTGGAGAAGTGATACGCATGTGGAGTGGTAGTAAAAGAATAACATGTTTTGCTAAATTATAAATTAAAATTCTAATCATGCCTCATATAATAAAATAACAATATCATTTACAGTAAGCAGAGTAAGGAAACAAATTTGGTTAGAAAAAATTTGCAATCAAAGGTGGGAGAGCAAACCGACGGAAAGAGAGGGAAAAGAAATTTTCGAGTGCAATCCGTGATTGGTTACATTGATCACGGATTGTTGAATTTAACTTTATTGTCAACGAGTGAATCAAGCATTTTTCAACGCAAGTAGGTCAGAGACAAGAGGACACCTAAATGCCGTAGCCTTGACAGAGCCGAGAAGGAACCAAAAAGGCAAATAGAAATGAATGAATAAAAACTGCACGTAGAATTCAAACTCCATAAATCACAGCTTACAAGTCGCACTAAAAAAAAAATCCTAGTAAGCAGGTTCTTCTTATCATCACACGGCTGGCACAGCAGCGTCGTTGCCGAAATAACGCGTTTTCAATCCTCGCTGCTTATCACTGGTACTACGTGCTCCAGCAGGGTCGATCTTGCGTATATGTTTGACCTCGAGAGTTAGTCAGCAATATCCCCTGAACTTGATACTTGAATAATTGTGCCAATTCAAAGCAAAATTAATTTCAAGCCAACATGCTGTACATGAAAAGCAGCGGACTTCTCTAGTTTCAAAGGCCGACGGTCCTGCTCTGAAAATAAGGGGTCCATTTTTCAGTTCACGGGACGTGTCGTGGTTGTAATTACACCCCATCGTGGGGGAAGAAGATTATCGCAGGATTTCTGAAAACATGAAATTACCTTCCCGTCTGTGCAGCTGGGCTAAACGATAGGAGGTACCGTAATACGTCAGATGAAGGTTTGCCCGCAGTGTAGGCATACTCGCGTAACAAGGGTGTACGTGACTATTACGAGCTATATACAGTCCTTTATCTGATGGAGGCTTAGGTCTGCTGTGTTAATAGCCAAAATGGCAGACTCGCCCGAAAGGGGTTGCGAAAGTTTGTCCAGTTCCACCGGCAAACACCAAGTTCCTCTAATCTTCCATCGAGTGTACCGTGCTCTGGCCGGGCGAGTATTGTCCATTCTGCTCGATTTCTCGGTCATCTGTGTTATACATCTATTCACGGACCACTGGAAAACCGTGGAAGGGCGCTGACCTCCCTTGGTAAGAGGAAGCTAAGATGACCTTGTGGCCCTGTTACGGGGGTAGTTGTAACCTGTGTAATTCGATATGCCGTCTGAATTTCCGACTAGGAAATTTCCAGATGTACTTGACTCAATCCTAACTACTTTGATGGAATTCAGTAGACAGTTAAGATTGGCAGCAAATTGTCAAATCTCGTCAAACTTTGTCTGAACAACACGGAGCGGCTGCCTCAGTAACGATCACCAAGTATATAACATTCTTTTGCAAAATGAGATTTTCAAAATCATGATACCGGAAAATTTTGCCTACAATTCGTTCTCAGCACAAATACAAAGGGGCATACATCCTTGCTTATGGAAAGGTTACAAATTTGTTTAAGAAACAGACGGTATTGGTCTTGGAATTGCTCGTTAAGGTGTTAGTCTCTGTTGCTATCGAACTTACGAACTATTTCAACCACACTTTTGACTATTAATACAGTGCTAATAAAATTTTTTGTGTCAAACGGGTACTACTTAGTTACTTAGCGATCATCTGACAATGAGGATGTCATGGATGGCGTTCGCAACAAGTAACAGAGAAAAGTTGTTCTTAGTCTTGTCGACACAAGTTCAAGATGTCATTCTGAGCAATTGTCTCCCTCGGCGTAAATTTCTCTACTATGTATATCTCTAGAAATATCATTTCCACTCTTCAAGTTGTAAAAAGTTTGTATTCATGTGCTCCAACGAACACTGTCAACTGGCTCAGCGGCGGTGGTATTGATTTCTCTATTGTCTATGTATTTAGTTCGATCTCGTTTCGTTACGAGGTTTAAAAAATATGTCTGGTCCAGGAGAGACAGGACTTTCTTCTTTTCTTTTTTGTCAGCTTCCACTTTTTTTCTATATCGTTTCTCATTTCACCGAACATGCTGCAGGATGTAGTCCAGCGCGCGATTTGCCGCGGCTCAAAGAGAGAGGGAGGTAGTTGTAAAACGTATTGAAGGCATTGTTCCCTCCCAGAGTCGTGCAACTGCACTTCATAGCGCTCTTCGTTCGTTCGTTTGTTAGAGAATATTGATGCCGTTTCGTAAGCCAGTACTATACGATTTATCTTCTTTTGTTTCAGGTACGGAAGTGCTTGCCTAGCATTAGTTGAGAGTATGTGCTTGCCCACGGATACGTACGTATACAAACTACTATATGCAACATCAGCCACTATTCTGCTTGCACACCAACTCCCGTATACAGTCCAGTCAAAAAATCACATCATATCTTTAGCTGGTTGCAGTAAACACATAAAAAATTTTATCACTTTCAAGTATTACCGGATTTGAAAAGGGAGAGCAGAAGACGGAAGGGCACGAGGCATGAAATGATAACATTCCTCATATCTTGGTTACTGGTGACACTATCTATGAGACGATGAGAATACATTTTTTCACGAGAGTAACGAATCATTGACAAAATTTGTTCTGTGGACTTACAATCAGTTCGTATTTTATATGCTCAATTCGGACCATGCGTCGTATAATGAGTATCACTACTGGTACTTTCAAATGCTATTGAGGTTCGAGTATATAGCATTTTCTTTAGATTTGCTTTCGTTTAAGACTCATTATCATGCGGCGGTTCGACTTGATATAAAACGAAAATAAAACATTTGAAGCAGTGCATTCTTGCTCAAAGTATTAAATGTTTTTCAACACAAAAGATCATGCCTTTCACTGGAACTAGATAGTGTGAAATGCATGGTCGTTAAAACTGGTTGTTTTTTTTCTGCCGCATTGATGCAATTGGTGAACTATGAATCCGGTCTACTTGGAAGGATATTGAGTTGTTATTTGCGCGTTTCACCCGAATTGGAACCTCAACAACACCGCCTTACCTCACTGATCCTACACGCCCCAGACAGGGACATACGTTCCTGCATGGAGGAGCGAATTTGCTTCAAGCGAGAAGTTTCCCTCGGTTCTTGTCTGGCCACGATCTCCATACTTCTGAGCAAATATTCGCTAACTACTTCACCAACTGTTACTTCGCGCCACTACCTCTGGTACCAGTGCAGCAGCAATCCTGCAGGATTATTTGCCACTGACTGCCAGAGAAATTTGACCTCGGAATTTCACTCGGATTCTGCGGCCCGTGGATACCTGCCTTGCGCGGGTTTTACCTTTCTCTCTCTCTATTCCTCCCTCCCTCCCTCCCCCCTCTCTTTCTATGTCATCGAGTTACACTTCAGCTGCAACCAGGCGGCTAAAGTGTAACTGACTAACCACTGTCTCGGCCTTACTTAGTGGTTGGATTTCCGACCGATCGCCAAACCGCGCAGTCGGAATTCACCGACTGTCTATGTAACATGGAACTCTAACAGAGCTCTTTGATCTCGAATCCCCAGGAGATGAACTCTCTGGCCTGGCTCGTTTTCACATTCCGTTCATCCCAGTTACAGTGAATCCATGGATGGGCCGATGATGTTATAAGCAGATCGAATAATCGATGAACCTAGTCACGTAGTCTACAAAACGGAAAAGATACTGATGTACACATTAAGATGGTCCTTAAAAATTTCATTGTTAATTTCGATCGGCTCACCCCCAAATAATTCAAAAATAATTCCCTAATTTTTTCAGCTTTTTATCTCAACTCTAACCCGTGTCCGCAAGAGGGTGGATATCTCCATTCAACCCTATTACGAGCACTATAAATCTACCCAACGGATTTCGATAAGATTTGGTACAGGAAGATTTCTTGGGTCGCTGAGTACGACTCTGAACTTGAAATTTGAAAATTCAAGATAGCGGATCCGATATTGCGAACCAAAATCCAACAACTCATTTCATTTCATTGTAATTCGGTGCTCGGAAATTTTCGAGGTCACTGATAACGAATCTGAACTTGAACTTACGAAATTCAAAATGGTGGATCCAATATGGCAACATCAAGTGATTTGGAAGTTTGGTCCGGCATATTGAGTCCGCCATTTTGAATTTTGTTATTTCCAGGCCAGATTCGTAATCAGCGATTCAAAAAACCCCCGAGCATCAAATTTTATAGAAATCCGTTCGCTTGATTTAACGTGCCCCTGAAAAGGTTGAATGGGGAACTAAACCCTTTTGCGGGCACGGATAAGAGGTGAGATAAAAATCTGAAAAAATGAGGGAATTATTTTTGGATCATTTAGAACTGATTTGGGGGTAAGCAAGTCGAAATTTAAAAATTACTTTTTTAAGGACCACCCTAATACACATACCTACATCTATTTATCAGGCCACTTTCCGCTTCAAAACAGTACTTACCTCAGTTTCAAGTGGAAACCCTTCGTCTTCAATCACTTCCAAGAGTTTAATGTAGTTTGTCAACGGCAGCGTGTATCCGACCACCTTACCCTCAATCGAATTTATATTAGAAATTTGCACATCTTTCCAACAAATCCAACGAATATCAAACGGAAATGATGATTACGAAAGAATCTTACGGTGAACAACGAGAAGCGTTTGTAACGTTGATTTATTTTCATTACAATTATGTTGGAATATTAATTTTCTCTCATTGCAACGAAGTTATCTGATTTACCGGATGACACAAGATTTGCTGCAGCATCATCAGAGACGTGATGGCATGCGTAAAGAAGTTTTTTCAGCTGTGGAATTTGATCAAACACCACTTCTTTCGGTGTGAAACGAAAGATAGTCAAGGGAGAGCCATATCTGTCTTGGTATTATTTTCTATTACTTAACCTCGAGCAATATTGATTCCATAAAGAGTCGGATAACAAGAAATTTCCAAAGGAGTATCGGTCTGAATTTTGGAAATTCAAGTTGAATTTCGGTTCACAGCAATGCGAAAAAAGCTACGTAGGTACAATCTCTCATTTTTTGCAAGCTCCTTTTAATCATTATTATCACACCAATACCTCCACTTCTGGGTAGTTGTCAATTAGCTGTCCGCGAGTGTGTCAAAAGTGAAATTTTCATTCACGTACGAATTTTTCCGCTCCTTCCGGCAGGTCAACAAATCGTTTTTCCTCGTTCATATAAGTCCTCAAAAAATCCAAACTAACGCGCAGCTAGCAATATGGCTTAAAAATGCAAGTGTCGCCGAGAAGGGCGCGCTGCAGGTTTGCATTTATACCAACAAAAGTGTATCCTGCATATATAGACTCACATGCCTGCTCGTATAACGTCGAGGTTGGCCAAGTATAAAGCAATCCGCAGAACATGCGGGATATCGCTTTGAAACGACGACTCAGAGCCATAACCCAACTGCGGTGCGCGTGCAAAAGTCATCAGCGTCGAGCAATATTTCGTGCTAAAATATCTGTCCAATCAGACTCCCTCGTTCACCACAGTTTGCCCCAGTTCGTTTCCATTTTCTGTATTACGATATCGGTCGGTTACCTCCGCACGGCGTTTTCCCATTCGCACGCGAATACAAGCCGCCTCGACGCGATCCGCGATATGCAGAGAGGAAATTTTGTTTTATTCTCCTTTCACATTTTTTATTCCTCCTTTTTCACTCTATTTTTTATATGATTTTTTTTTTTTTATTTATTTATTTTTACCTCGATCGGATTCCTTTCATACACTTGTTATCTTTTTTGCCTTACCATCCGTCATTTTTTAATATAATGTACCCAACTCGCCGGCGTCAGCATGATTGCGGTGAACATGATTAAACGTTCATTTTCTACTGCAGCTTCGCACTCACTACGCGATTACTCTCCGACGAGGAAGAGGGGCTATATATTTTTCAAAATTTCAAAATATCTTTGCCGTCTACTCGGCCATTATATATTCGTCAAGATAACAGTTTACCCGCACTACATACGCATCGGCTTTCCAATCATATGTAAGGAACAAATTGATAGATTACTTTCAAAATAGTCAACGTTTTACCTGACACTATCTGCGTTTCCCTTGTTACCAGCTATTTTCATACCTCATCTCATCTTCCACAGCTTGAGACATTTTTCTATTGATTGTACGCGCACAACGTGAGAAATTGATGGTTCTCTATTTTCACCTCGTCGAGAAGAGGGGGCATCGTGTGATATGATCGATGTGAAAATGTTTGCTTACCTGCGTATGGGAATAACGTTGTCTTCATTTATTTTTTCACCCTCAACCAGCTCCGCTCGAACTGCTCTAAATTGCCCTACATTTTGTGTGGAGTACTGACATTTCGTTTCCCCGCTCACGCACTCAATCAATGTCGCTTTATTTGCTCGTTGGATATATTTGCAATCAGTTTCGATGTCGGAATAAGTTAACTGGATATTTGGCGGTCGATGAGGCAACCGGTGATCAGCTCATCGGTCTTGTTACACCGAAAATAGATATTGACACTCGGCTAATATGCATCGAGGAACGTTGACGAATCTTTCCAGCATGACGGTAACCATGCTTTTTCGAATTTTTGTGATTAAGTCAGCTTCTGGAAATCGTCACAAATTCTAATCTATACGTAGCAAGTTTAAATGCGGTCCAAAAAGCTATTCGTTGGTTTGATTTCAGTTTAATTTTTCGGTCGCAATTGATTTATTTTTCAAGTATCCGGCGATTGTGTTTATAAATGTAACATCAAGCGCACAAATGAATTTTCGAGACTCGTCCATCAATGCTTGTTGGCCGGTTAACGATCGCAGATGGTCCGTGGTAACCCCCAGTCGATACTTGTGAGTTCGGGATACCGAAATTTGAATCCGCCATACGCAGCGCGGTCCAATTATCTGATACGACCATTTGCGATTGGTTCCCGTTATAGGTGTTCACCGACCGCCCAATCAACCCCAATTATTGAAGCAATAACCCTGAGCTATTCCGCAAATAAACACGTCGTGAAGTAGTTAAACATCGCGTTGGGGTACCATTGCATTAAACTTGTACCTCTGCACTCTGTACCTACGCAGGCAGCGCTGCACCGTGGAAACTTTGGACCGAGTTAGAGCTCGACGACAAATCAGTGCACGGGAAATCAGTGCGAAACTTTGGTGCATGTAAGTTTTCTAACACGCTGGAGGTATTAACAACACCTGATTAGAAACTAGTATTCGAGTTGCTAATTATATTTATCGATTTGAAACATGTATGCGTATTACCTTGACTTGCTGAATTATTCAACGGAGATCTCGACTCGGAAATAACGAGAAATTTATTTTAATCACAAACACCTGGGGACAATTTGCTTTAGTCGAATAACTTGTCACTTTCGTCTAACTTATAAGTACTTCTTAAAAAAAAAAAAAAAAAAACAAAAGGACGAGATAAAACATCACTCTTCCAGTTGAGAGAATATAAATACCCGTTACATGAAATGATACACTGGTTGGAAATGAAAACGAAATGAATTCGTAATCGCTGATGTTCAATCTCATGTGCGCTTGTTACCCAACAGATTCTCAATTATTGTCTCGTGTTGCAAAACTTCGGCAAAAAGTGTTTCATTTTTTTCATTCGCTATTCTCTTATCCCTTTTCTACGTTATCTTTGAATTTAATCAGATTTTTTAAAAACTTACATCGATTAAAACGACACGTGGTTATTAATAGGATGAAGCTTCAAAGCTGAAAGCTGAAAGTTCATTTAACTTGCTCGATCGCGGGTGAGTCCCGAGAATTATTAATTAAGCACACCTGTTCGGTACGGCCTTGAGTACCGGCTCGAGAAAACTCGATTACTTCAACTTGTCAACTTGATAGACTTCGGCAAGAAACAGGTTACGAACAAAAGAGATACCTACTCACGGAAAGCTGAGAGGTCTAATTCTATTTATCAACATCACGTGCCATATGAGAGTGGTCTTTTTACAATTCCGGGGGTAAAACATTTTCTCGAATACAACTGCGCTTCTTTGTGTCTACCTCCATTATCTCGATCCTTTCCTTCTCCTCGACGTTAGATACGAGCTATATAATCTCTATGATACCCAACGAAGTAAGAAATTCACGATCAGGAAAAATTGCAGTGTGTTGAACGACCCGCACCACTGCACCGCTTCCCTTACAGGTAGCTATGAAATTCCCCTTATAGCTACTTCGAAAACAAGCGGATGCTTCCTAGAATTTCTTATCCCTCTAACTGACATCACTTTTTACGACCAAAACGGTTTTCATCGTTCGGTGCGGATGCTCAGCAATTGGATTACACGTGATGTAATTGGCTATTAAAATCTCCTTTTTCAGCAGTAAGATGGGACAGATACACTCTAACTAGCGCTATCGGATTTTATTGAACTGCTTTTTTTCACTCGCTGCTTTTATATCGCGATAGATTATCCTGATCCGGCGGATTAAATAATTATCGAACAAAGCGGTGAGAGGTTGGTGAATAAATTAGTATCCAATGCAAATATCACGTAATCCAAAAGCTGAACCGACATTAGAACAGAATTCATTTATTAAACAACGACAAAAATGTACAAGCCATTCCATGCCGAATAAAGCAATATTGACTACCACCACTTTCAATGTTGTCAAAAGTCGTTCAAATGAATTTCAATGCTTTGAAACATTAGTTATCGTCAATCCAAAATTTTGAAAGTGCGTAAGCTAATAGAAAAAATCCTGACCTTGAAATGATCGGGATTAAAAATTCGCCTATATAAATATCAACGAAATCTAGAATGTCGCAGATCAAAATCGGTCGACTTACCGCTGAATGCTCCGTATATTTAACTTTCAATGGGAGCACGTAATAATGGCTACACAGTGAAAACTTGAGCGGAAAAATACAATTCTATCAAAATTCGTTTCAAGTGATCCATCTTATGCCTGATTACTCCTTTGGATTTCTCTAATTTCCTGTTTGAAGTTCACAATTCAATTGGCCTGACTCGAAAAAGGCTTCTACCAACTTCAGAAGCTCTTCCATTATTTTTTGCGGTGGCTCATTTTCACCAAGTTTACATTTTTATTCGCAGTGTTATAAGTTCGAACAATATTCACAGCACTTCGAAAGGATTAATCAATCGACTGCTACGTCTATTAACTCAGCAGACCAAATTTGGTCACACGAAATGTGATACATATGAAAATGATGTACTAATTAGATTTTCCATGGGTTTATCCGAAATATAGTTGAAAAAAAACAGTTTCACGTAGGTGATCTGATGACTTCAATTACGCGAGTAGACTATTTTTGAAAACTGAATTACTGGCAAAGTCAAGGAGCATCTAATTGTCAATTGAAACGGTTGATTTTCATACGCCTCACGTATTGTTTGACCAATTTTGGTCTGCCGAGTTGATAGACGTGACACATTACCATTGACTGAGCAAAGCTCTAGACCCCCAAAGCTTCGCCGCATGACAAATATCGATAGTACATTTTCCTACTCGCCAACGTCTATCCATTAGTACGATCCATGATAGTCATATCAAGAAACATGTGTCTCTTCAACGCGGCTGGGTTGGCAGTCTGTAACCGTTAACACTGAGAGGTAAGGCGAGAGATAAGTGGCAATAAAGTCAGGTTAGCGATGCTCGGTTGTGCCAGAAAGCTAGAATACAGATACTTTTTGGCGAGGTAGGACATAACAAAGGGTGCAAAGGAGAGGAAGAGAAGAGGCTTAGTGACGCAGAGTCGTTAAAGTGACTACAGCGTCACACGGACGCTGGTAAAGTGTCTCCTAATTTTGTATTATCTCGAACTAATCTCGAAGCGAGTACCCTGCGCATGGAATGAAGGGGAAGACGTTTCCCATCCTCGGTATACTTTTTTCCCATCCTATGCTCCTCGAGATTTTTGATTTAATCAGGCTTTTTATTACCCCTTTGCGTGAGCTGATAAAAAAAAAAACTTTCATGCGTATACGTGAGATTACCTAAACTGTGCTATACAATCACACTGCTGGAACAAATAAATACCTCGACAATTATCCGTGAATTGTCAAAGAGCGTTCAACTAGCGTTGTGCCCTTGGGAAATAAAACTAGCCTGTAAGTTTGACATAGTATATTATGTAACAGTGGTATAATCGACTTTTATTCCTGTGCTACGTACAGGATTTTATTCCCGACTCAACTCTTCTCACTTTATTGACTTAAAGTGTTCTCCTTCCACGTGTAAGTGTGATCCATCAGTCTGAAAACTATAAAATTATTGAAAGTTTATAATAATGCAGAGAGATATAGTTCAAAATGGGAAAGAAAGAGTGAAAACTAGAAAAACTGCAAAATTAATTTGCGGTAAATGTAAGGCCATATCTCCTGCAAATGCGGGAATAAAGTGCTACTCTTTTCCCGGGGAAATAATATGCCACTCTCGTCCCGCTTTTTAGGTCAAGAAATAGAACATTATTGAGTTGGGAATAAACATGGTTATTATATATCGTTGTCTGAAAAAATTTGGGGGAAATAACAACCTCTGGTTTCCATTCCGCACGCATTGTCATTGGGCTCAGTTTCCGTTGTGAAGTTCAGATAATAACGAAGCTTTCGGTAATCAATTTATAATTACACTTGCGTTACTATTTTATTCCCAAAAAATTATATGAAATTCTTAACTAGACAAAAAATAGTTTTCACTTATTTGTGCTTCGAAAAATAATATAAGTGGTGTTGGAATTTTTTGACTCTTCGATGGGCAAAATCTCGAATAGTATGTCAGAAAACATGAATCTCTATAAAATCTTGAGACTAGTATCGAAAAACTGACGGTATAAAAACGTCGTAAATTAGAGGCAATTACGTTGCATAACGAGCGAGTTCTTGAACTGCCCGAGTTCGTTGGATTTGAAGGATTCTTTGTTTTCTCTTCAAATATTAACTCAGTATAATGATGGGTAAAACGTTCGTATCTGTGTTTCTTGATTCAATAGATTGAAGCAAAAGCGAGTATTTACGTAAATTATCTCGCGTTATATCGGTGGAAAAAATATTCCAACCCCGATAGAAATGTCGAGTGGCGAATGTTTCATTGGTATATTTTACAGGTTTTACGAATATCATACGAAAATGGTGAATTTCGTCATTAATCTTGATTCATAACCATAGGGGACAAAAACTCGGCTAGCTCGGTCCCGTAGGTGCGAGATATACGAGGTGGACATTTTATATCTTCACCTCATCCTGCGCCACGGAGACAGACGGGGCTGCCGGAGTAAAGCTCGGCGGTTTATACGCGGCACGAGGACACAGAGGAGGGACGGCAGCCACTGGAAAATGGAACTAAACTGGAATCAAAGCCTCTCCTCTACCGAGCTTATCTCGTTATCCGGAAAATAATGAGCTCTGCTTTTTATTCATAACCTCCCCAACGAAGCCGTTTACTATCGTATAACGCAAGGAGCTTGGCATTACCGACCGAGAAAATATGAAAAGGTAAAAAGACAAGGTGAAAAACAGACCAAAGAGTAATAGAAAATCGTAATCGACAGTAAGAAGGGAAAAACTCGTTGCTGGGGAAATTGGGTTGTCGTTATAGTGCAAATCAATCCCGTTGTTGATTCTCGCGTGATCGTAAAGCGATCGTCTTTCAGAGATAAATGAAATACTGAAAATCAATCTCACTAGCTAGAACTTGCGCGAAAAAATTCATTTATTTCATCACGGTTACAGAACCGCCTCGGTGACGTTAACCTGAAATTACGATTTTTCCTCTTTCTCTCTTCTTCGTTTTCTTCCATTTTCGCGACGGTATTCTCATTAGTGAATCAACTCCGTCGATGCTTGCTTGGCCTAAGCCATATCCATTTCAATTCGCTAATCGATATATCTATTACCTCGATTACGTAATTTTGCACAATAAACCTTGAACTGAATTTTTCATCACACTTATTACTTTACATTTTACAGTCTAATATCGACGAATGTACGTCATCATGTTTTTATTTCACATCGCAAACTTCAAACATTTATACTGGGTAAATATATTCATAATACGTTGTACGATTCCTAATCCGTCGATTATACGACCGTGAAAATATTTAAGGTGGCAATAAAACCCATAAAATTGGATAATACATCGACGTTTTTTCTCTTCAATTATTTTTATGTAATTTCGAAACTTTATACTTGATTCGTACCACTTTTTCTACCCACAATTATTCAAACGTCACACGTTAGCGCGTCCGGCGTAGGTAATTAAAAAAGCAGTCGTTATCGTCGCGTATACAAAATCCCATTTAAAATTGATGAATTTAAAACTCTCGCTTGTTGATACCGGCTGTGTATAAGAATGACTGAATGGCCATCGTTAGCATACCTTCTGTTGAGTGTTGATTAATAAATTCATAGCGAGTGGTATATATGTCGCGCGGAACCCAACAACCTGTTATGTGGAAGTGAAATTGATATCCGCAGGTACGACTTCTGCATACATATAGCGGCGAAAGTGTTCGGATCGTAAATTTTTATCCTTGTTAGAGAAGTTAATTGGTAGCAATCGCGTATCGAGTTTATTGACGCCCGTATTCCGAACGAGCTCGTGCCTTCCGAGATCCTACTTCGGTCATTGAAACTAACAATTTATTGACGGCTAACCATTTGTTAACCCATAGCTGATTGACTCTACGTTCTTGTGTGTCGATAGTTAATCATTGACGTCTTTCTAAAATCCTGTTTTTCGGTTCCTAGAGGCCTGAAAACGCAGATTCGTTGAATTGAAAAGAAAAAAAAAAGTAATTATCGATCGGAACCAATAATTCTTTTGTATCGCTATAGTTAATAAGAATTGAAAACGCTTCGTCTAGAGCTTGAATATTTGGTTCTAACCCACGTTTTCAAAATTTAAAACGGAATGTACAATGTTTGTGAAATTTGACTCTAGCGACGATATCTTGAAAGCTAACGCGTGAAAAAGTCAATTTTTAGGCATCGAAACGTTGATAATTATTTACATTGTAAAACAATATATTCCGGAACACACAAAAAAAAAAAAAAAACAATTCCTCGTTACCTAAAGTCATGTAAACGAAACGAAACCTCGACAGTGAATTAGCAGAATGTTATTTAAAACTCGTGTCATATGTCGTTTGAATCATGACTTCAACCAAATTTCATGCAAATTGACCGCAGTAGGATTCGGCGTGATCTTTGCTAAATATTTTTGTAATTGCGTATTCAACTTTTCGTGTTACATCAACCCGTTCGCTTTAAAATGAAAATATCGACTTAAAATGCCTTCATTTGAGTAAAGAAACAATGTTTGGACGGTTTTTAAATGTTTTCGAGATGTTTCAGAATTTGGAATTTACTCGCAATGTGAAAATAATCCTACAAAATAAATAGCGGCAATCTATTTGTCAGAAAATTTTACCCCTGTTTCATATGCCTGATTAAAAATGATTTGATATGCAGTATATCTCGAGAAAATCGTAAGAAACGTAAATCAAGATTGTAAATCGTAATGGGTTAAGGGTTGAAGTCGAGGTCTGTAAGATATGAAATCTATAAACCTACGTGCGACGCAGTGAATTGCGCTTCAAAAGAAAACAAATATAACTTCTGTTTATCTACAGAACCGTTGATAATTCGATCTACGAGCGATGTGTAAATCCCTGTCCTCACGATCAGTCAATCCGGAGCTGTTGTAGCGAGCGGTCAGAATCACCTCGAACGAAAGTGTAACTGTCCGTATCAAAACAAACTAACTCGAAGCACAGTGTCTTTGCAGATTGTAAGCAACGATCAGATACCTATACTGTCGGTTGCTAATCGCGTAGTGCGGAAGTTTTATACGGATACGGGACAGCGAATTCATCGTACAATTGATGAATAAGAATTCTCGACCTCGTATATAATCTATTATAGAATCTCGGTGATCGGTCAATCGTACAATTACTGTTTATCCAATTTACAAATACAATAAATTTATTACACGATTTGGTAAATTCAAATCACTTTTTTTTTTTCTTTTTTTCGGTCTTTTTCGTGTAAATTTTAATAAAATCAAAAATTTTCATTGTAATTACATCGTGATTTACGTAGCTGTATCGAATTTGCAAATTTGCAACCTGACTTCAGTAAATGTCTAATAAATTCACAATAATTTTATAACAGCGCAGCCGGATAGTTTCGCGATTCGGGAGTTGCAGGACTTGTGCGCAGTTAACGAGAGTGAAAAGTGATCGTTACCGCGCGTTGTCCGTGACCGTGATGAAGATCGAAAGAATATTGTGACTTGTGAATGGTGTAGTGTGTGTTTATTATGGTGTAATTGCCGGATTCTGGCGAATAATACCCGATAACATCCACTCTGCCCGTCGCTGCTTTGGCAATTACCGACATGCGAGGACTCCGGCAAACAGGTATGATGTCTTCCCCGCTGCGTAGCAGGATACTTACCACCCAATGTGCTCCGTGATCGCGATACTCTTGATCGTTATCTCGAGCTTAATTGAGAAAGAGCGCTTGCATGGTATTTAATACTTGGCACTGGTGCCAGTTGACCTCATTTACATTTTTGACCGTGATATAATTCGTTATTGGCCGTGATTGACCTGCAATTATAGATCGTTACCCTTAAATCAAGAGACTCGACCTAAACATCCGTCAACCTGATTGAATTTATTCATAGATCTATACATTTTGAAACTGTGAACGTATTTTTAACGACAATTTATCCACGTTGTATCTCTAAATTCGGTCGATCGCGTATCTAATTGATTCTGGAACCTTACTACTGTTTTTGATACGTTGGATGGTAATTTTTTTTAACTACGTGAGTTACATTTTGATTTGACATTTGACAGTTACATTTGAATTTTACAGTTAAAGTTACGCAATTCATTGAAGCCTATTCATCGTTTATCGAAAGCTCTGTGCTTTATCAAAGTAGCTTGAACTAGGCGGCATAGTAACAGCCATTCGGCAACCTCCGTTTATTCAAATCCTTGAATTTTCTGAAAACATATTTGTTCATCATTTTTACTCGTATTATCAGTAATCCCTGTTTCGATTAATGATTTTTCCAAGTTAGCCAATGCAAAAATTAGGCGCGCGCAGTACGTACAATCCATAATTCATCCATGCTTGTACTTTCCGCGTGATTCGAATGACGGCCTAAAATACGGGAAATTCGTTTTATTCAAAATGCCAGACAGTGAAGAACACAGAGAAAGCCTCGTGCGAACGGTGAAAGTAATGAAAAATGGTTGACGCTTCTCGTTTTTGTCATATTTTTATTTACCATTTGAAAGAGATTTTTGCGCGTCTCGTCGCATTTTGTTTATCCCGTAATTTGGTTAATGCATTTCTTTCCTTTCTTTCATCGTTCCCTCCGATCTCCTACTCACTCAATTTTTTTTTTATTTCTCCTGAAAGGCAAGAAATATCTGGAGTACGAAAGAAAATCAAGGAGTCGGGTTATACTTTAATTCCCGTATTAAATCCCAGGGTAAACCCTAACGGATTTAAATCTTTCCACCTTAATTGTACGATAACATCCCGAAAAATATTCTACCGCTGACGAAGTTTCCAAAATTGTATTTACAACAAAATAATTACAGGTTAAAGTGCTTTGTTTTCTAATTGGCACTTTGACTTAAATTCGAATCTCTCTCAGAGCGGTTCTCATTTTCATTTCATACCATTTTTTTTTTTTTTTTTTTTTTTTTTTTTTTCTTCCGACGTTCAAGATCAAAGGTTTCTCTTCGTTTGCCAGGAACGAGGCAACAAAACCTGGTTGATGGTCGGTATTTTTGATTCAACGGCGTAATCACGGTGAACTCCAAATTGAAATTCAAGGATCTAATAAACCTTGATAGAATTAATGTTTTTCTCTTGAATATTGATTTCTCGCTGTGCATCTAGCTGCGAAATATTCTTTCCGAAACGTTGCTGTAAACGCTGCTGGTAAAATGCGCTGGACAGAACTTGACGTTCGCTGACTGGATAAGGCAAATTTATTCCGTACAAGCAGAACTGAAACTGATTCCGACTAAGTTAACGACCGTTCGAGCTTTTGATCATTTTCGGGTTATAAAATAGCGAATTGAGGGCCTGGGTGCAGGAACGGTTACATTTTTTTCACCCCAATTTTATCAAGATGAAATCAAAAAACTGTGTGATAGGTACTTTACGAATAAGAAATTGAATACTATATTTTTTTCTTGTATTGTTTGGACCCTCGACAATCATTATATTTCACGAGTAATCGATAAATGTTAACAAATTCATGGGGATACATCTTTATTTAAAGAGAAAGAGAGTGAAGTCGTTTTTTCATAAATGAATCACACTTTCCCCTTTGTACTTATTTATCATTGGAAACTGATTTTATACATTTTTTACACATTATTTCACTCCAATCGGATCTAATTTAATGTTACAGTTCGTTAACTGAAATGATCGGATATTTTTTGCTTCGTCGTGATAATATTAAATCATCATACGCGTGCATATAAACAACATTTACATATGAAACTCGTGCGTATTTTATTTTATTATTATTATTATTATTTTTTTTTTTTGTTACAAAGTTTTGTTCGTCTGTAATTAAATTCTTGTCCCGAAGTAACGAAAAACTATAAAATTCCGAAACTTATATCACATATTACTCAGATGCGATACTACAATAAGAGCGTATAACGTAAAAAATAACTCAGCCTGGGTTAATGCCTAATGTTATTGTAGAATACCGTTCGTTCTCGCTGTTATTTCCACGATACAAATATGCTGTAAATGTTAAACACTTGAGTAGCCATTGTAAAACATTTGAAAAATTGACTCCGTCGGTATCGTAAAGCTCAGAGTGCAGCTAAACAGGCTCTAATAAACCAAGCTAAAATTTTCCACCATTCACTCAAGCGGTCGTTTAACGTCAGGGCAGTAAGAGCATGTAGAACTAAAGTCTCATTAGCTGCAGAGCCGGGTATTTCTTGGCTTTAGAATAATGATTGAAGACACCGAATTTCCCAGTAGAATTACATGTTCACCCGACCGAAACAATGCCGCAAAAGGTTTACCTGAACCAAGTTTTTCCTCCGTGTTGAGTTCAGCCAAGATCTACGTAACCGAGGTAACACACGCTTGTACTTCTTTGCTACAGGGTGCGAATAAGGTCACACGTGCTCGCAACCTAGTATGGAGATGAAATTACACTGTGCATATTAGTATGTATCCCTGGTAGGTTGGTACCGCGCAACGGGAAAAGGCATAGGTTATTACGTCGATGTATATTCGCATTCGCGTTATACGCTATGGGCATTAAACTCTTAAACTTTCAGTCCTTCCACGTACGAATACGCATTAGGTTAATGTGAGGTTTAATCATCGTCATTTCCGAATGATTATTAAATCTTACACATTGTAGACGGAGCATTAGTTCTGAGCAATAATTTTATGCCGACATTTTTTACTCCGCGAAATTTTCTGATCACGAAATCACTCGTTGTTGTGATTTTTCTATGCGTAATGATTTGAACCAAGGGAATCTATACACTGATCGAATGTATCGTCAGTGATGGTATAAAATAATTGTGCACTGTACCAACGGTTGGACTGGAATTTCCACACAGTCTAACGAGTTGTAGCTTTTTCACGACTGCAAAGTCGTGGCCAGTCATTTTAATTCACTAATTCAACCGGTGCACCGATCTAGCTGATTGAAGTTTGCGATACTGAACTGACCTCAGTGGTAATAAAAACCATCGCCAATACGTACAATTATCGTTTTGCAGTTCACTAACTCGTATTTGGAAGGTAGAAAGTGACCGTTAAGTGAGCCAGTGTGTAAAGCGCTAGAACTTTTTTGGCAATTGACGATGCAGACGGAAGTTGAATATGTGTAGAATCACTTTGTAAACGATATTTCAAGACGTTGAAGTTCGCAATACAGAGGAATCACTCGAGTACAACCTGCAGCGAAGGTTTGTTAGATGGTAAGGAAAATTTAGCTCAAGATTCGATGTTTCGGTAGTAATTTTTGAAATCATTTCTTCCAACTTCATTTTGCCACCTTCCAATGCCTGGAACAGTAAGAGTAACTGCGTGATGTACAACGGTACCAATTCATCTTTTCTCATTTCTTCGTCACGTGCTAATAATTTTCTACCACTTTTGGTGAAACTATGCGAGCCGTTATATGCCAACTCAGTGCCTCATAATTGATGCCTCCTTTTTACACAGTCATTCGCATTTATATATTATCTTACAGTGCTAGGATAACTTTACGAAATTTTTTCAACCTTTTTATTCGATACATATCAAACCAACAACAGAACAAAAGACAAGCGTAGTGAATAATCCCATCTTCACAGTTTCTCTGGAAATGATCAAGTTTTCTCGCGATTTTCGTGAATATCTAATTTGAGGGCAGTTCAAAATTTCAAAAAACTAAATTTCCAAATAATACAATACCCGAAAATTTTTATACCAGTACACTTTTCACGAAAAGACTGCTAATGGAATCACGTAAATTCCAAGGCTTAGGAGTTCTTCAAACTATTCGCAGCGATAATCGAAATTGGCTTTAGATAGTAGTCCAAAAAACATCAAGGCAATTAACGTCAAATGTTATTGATTTTCTGCAAAACATGACAAAAGTTTGTTTTTTTTTTTTACACTTTCACAGTAAATTCTAAATCGATCGCTAGATGTAATCAACAAAATTTCTTTCGCAATTTAAAATTCCCTCCAATTCGTTAATCATGCTTATAACGCAAATTGATCCAATCGAAAGGTTCGTATTTTCAACCGTTGAAAAATGTCAATCTATTCGAAATCCTACCACGTAAAAAATTCGAAAACTGGGGTATATTTAGGCTCGTGAAAAATTCAAAATCGCCAGTCTTCCGTGATTGGAAATAGTCGAAACATCGATCACGTTAACCACAAATTTCCACACCACGGTGAACTTTCCCCTGCAAATCATTTGGCAAATCGATTACAACCTCGGCTGTAATCAAACTTACTAAATTCAAGCCAAATGAAACAAATCCACGTACGCGAATAACGCATCAGTGACACAAGCCTCGGGGTCGAGCACAGGGTAGCATGACTTTGGATCGCATGATTTTGGATCGCTTGACGACGCCACTCGACTTCGTCGTCTCTGACGAATCGGGGGTCCGTTTAATTTCACTCGCTCGTCTAGGCTCCGCGCCTCCTAACTTCGTTACCTTCGCCATGGAACCCCATGCTCCGTGAATATGTGTGGCATCGTGCACCCAAGATCGGTGGGCGTAAGCGATGAATTACTGGTTGGCTGATCCGGCGGCCGTTGCGGCATTACTAGTCACGACAAAGGCGTCCAGATGTAATAATTCACTGTTACCCGCGGTCCTTCTTATATTTACAATAATTACACCCCACGCTCTGGCCGTTGCCCCGACACATTTTTCCACCCTCCATCAACGGTGGAAAGTTACGCCTACCGCGGCAATCTGTTATTGGTAATAGATTTACGTTTTTCACAACGCCTGCCCTGCCAACCGGAGACCACCTACACGTCTGTGCAATATTATAGCTACCTACCCACCTACCGCAACCATCAGCGGCACAATTCACAACTTTATCCTCTTCGCACGCCATTCTCATAAATATGGAGCGTAACTGGAGAATCATATATTTTGCGACAAACGCTTTTTAGGCTCGCCGTTATTGATTGGCATTATTTTTCCCTCTCAGCCTCTTTTCCTCTTACCACTATTATTGTTATTATCAGTATTGGCGTTTCTTGTGTAATAGATCAAGTTGTTTTCTAAGATTATTACTCTGCGATACGCTCTTTTATACTTTGGGGGACCAACATTGGTGCAATAGAACCTGTTATTCTTCTGCTTCTTTCCCTTTTTCTCGCTCAGACGATGAAGCCATATTCACTTTCACTCTGCTTGTAATTTAACTTTTTTAAATATGAATTTCTTAAATATGAAAATGTTGTTGTTGTTTTTCATCCAACCACGTTCAGGTAGTTCGTCTTCATCGTGTACGTGAAAAACTTTTCACAGCCGTGAAGATTTTGAAGTCCGTGTCCATTCATCTATGATCAAATCGATTCCGAGCCAACAGAATTCCGAAAGTCTATTCTGGAAAATACGTGCAATTCCAAATCTTCTGAATAAAAAGTTATAACAATGAATAAAATTATTACAAAACGAGAACAATATGTTGAATAGTATCGGACATAGGAACTAATATTTCTCTAACAGCGTGTCTTTCATTCAGGCCTTATAACACAGAAAATAATTTACATATTGCAAATAAATATTTTCTTATCGAAAAGCAAGGAAGAAGTTTACCACCGACTTGTATCAGGTTTATTTTCGCGTGGCAACAATCGCCCCCACCCCCCGCCGCTTGGCTGAAGTAGAAAAAACTCTCTATTGTTCAGCAACAACCAAAGAATTTATTTTTCTACCAATTAGGCAAGTTTCCGAGCGCAAGAGAATCGACATAAGTATCAAATTGTACCAATAACAATGAACAAGTTTTGAGTTGTTTTCTCGACATCGGCCCCATGGAGAGTATCAACGGTCTGGAGGAATAAGTAATTCGGATCGTTCGCCAGGTTATCAGTAACACACACTGTCGGAAAATGTTGATTTCGCTTCAACTTTTGACGAAAAGTGAAATTTTCCCATCCTAAATGAATGAGAAAACAAAATTTTAAGCGTGATCGGTTAGACTTGAGCTGGAGAGCTCATCTTTTGGAAGGATCGTGTTTCCATCAAACACGAACATTTGAGGATAAGAGTGAGAAAAAAAAACTCATCATCCTAATACCCATAAAAAATAGTCATTTTTTTCAAACGGTTTTTTACACCGCTCCACCAAAAGTGCTCGTATACAGACTTGATAATATAAAAATTTGAATCTATCTCACTAACTTCGGGACGAGATGCGAATTCATCACATAAGTTCGGGGTCGAATACTTGCGCGGCCTCTTGGCCGCACGGTCGCTTGCATGATTTACGACTGAGAAAACGATCACCGAAGCGGGCAAAGTCCAACAACTGACCAAGCTGATCAAAGTGACCAGAATTACGCCGACGATTTCCACGGGCAGATAATTACCCCGCCATATTCATCCCTTCGCTGCTAACGAGCTGTCACGTCGGCAATCCCAGCGAGGGTTCGTTATGGAGGCGCGTACATAATTGAGTATTTACTTCAATGAATCCCGTCGTTCAGGGGACCAGAGATCGGAACCTATTTTAATTGCGCCCTGCCCGATTTCTCTAGTACCGCTAGTTTCGTAGAAATATCATCCCTTGGGATCTGTGAAGTGAAATTCTATCGGAAATTATCGCCACTAATTGACGGTTAGCTTCGAGACAATTTTTCTGACATTCACAGAAAAATGTTTAGTTTTGATTACTAGATTTTTTTCAGCGTGAAAAAATTTTAGAGCTAATATACAACGAACCGCGAACGTTGTGTCGGCGAAAGCAAAAAATATAATCGAATCTATTTTGCACACGAGACGGAAATAGAAAATTTTTATCACAACAATTCTACAAGTTCGGTTACGATTACAAAATTAGATCTGCACAGTGAAATCATTTTGGGATGATTTCAAAATGATTGCTTTATTGTTGTAATTGCGAGAATTACCATTTTATTGTATTTCATGTAACAGAGATAAATCAAGCGCCATGTCGAACAACGACTGAGAAATATGCCGTTGTGAATTGGCAGGCTGATTCAATTTTTAACGCAATACAGAGTGTATTTTGTGACTTTAACAAAATTTTTTGTAGATTTACAATGTAACATATTATTTGACAGGGATAATGAATCAGTAGCTCCAACGATTTTGTATATTTTACTAATCTTTATCCACCGAATCGATTCAGTCAACTGTAGAAAGAAATTTAGTTGAATCTACCCGAGCATGGTTAATTATTTTAATAATACCAAGAAGAAAGTAATATTTCATTATATTTACTAAATTAAAATCGAGATAGCTTATTCATAAGTAGATTTTGTTGAAAAAAATTTTTTGCCAATTTTGGAACAGTTATTTCATCAATTTTGATATTTGCAACACAGTATTGCGTTCCCACGAAAAAACTTGTACCAAATGCGTCCGCAGATTGATTTCCGTTTGGAATAATTTTTTTCGCTCGTGTTAAAATTGCAAATTTGTAGGCATAACACGCGGTATTTGAAACGAGAAAAAGTGATTCATCTACTCAAGCTTGTGGACATTAACACAGAGCAATAACTTTACAGTATGCATAAATAATATCTATTTAGGTACTCAACAGCTACTGTCGTCCACGTACTTGTTCAATGCCAACAAATTAGGGCTCTGTCGGTAATGGCGCCGCCTGTTCTGAATTTCAATTACTTGAGACAGAGCGATGGACGGGTTCGAAGTATATAGAAATTCGCGACGTGACAAGAGAACTTCTCGAATTAATCATCATTTGTGAAATATTTGTAATATTAAACATTTTCTCAAGACAAATTTCTCAAACCGTTGGCATAATTATTTTCTTCTCATTGTCAAATAGCCTCCAGCCAAGTGGTGCAAATTATTGAAAACAATTGTAATCAGTCTGTGCAAACGACGATTCGAACGAACCATTCAACTCCGCTCAAATTTACGAGGCTGAAGTTAGTAACGTTATTGTAACGAAACATTGGGGAAAAAATAACTATTTTCTTGTTTTGACAATGAATTTTAAGGAAGTAAGATTTGCAAAGTATGATTATGTTTTGTTTTATCACGGCTTAGCGAATTTCAAAAAGTTCGAAACATATCGCACAACGGTTTTTCCTCAGCATGAATCGTTGCGGTAACGTAACTAACTTCAATATGGTTCAAATTTAACGCGTAAGACTTTTTTACTTTACGAATTCAAAATTTGTATCGCGTTTTCGGCGTGAAAATCAGATCTTATGTACGATCGTAGGATCTAACTATTACGATTTTTCATTATACTTTATTTCGATTTCACGATGACGAATTTCTCACGCAGTTTCACGGATCTTTGCACAATCTATGCCCATATGGAATGCTTGAATTTGTAATTCTACGATGATTACACAAGAAATGGTGCACCATACGCATTACGTCATTCATCTAAACGTCATTCAATCGTGAGTGAACAGGCGATGCAATCATCAGCAGTGTCGATAGATGCGGCAGAATCTCGGCCGCACGGTAAACGCCGAATCGACCATCAACGTTGTTGGCGAGAAAAGGGAAGAAGAGGGGTTAAAAAAAAAACGCATTTACCGTTGGTCAAATTTGCAACGCTTACCCGTCGGGACGTCGCCTTCGGCGGAAGACACACCAAGGGGCCGGTTTCCGTGTCGGTTGTAAAGTCTGCGTTTTAGCTGAAATGTTGAAACCTCGTAGAAATGATAGGTGAGCAGGTTGCTGGAATTGGCGGTTATTGCTGGGTCAGATGCGCCGTTGGTAATTCGCAAGGATACAAGGGAGTGTGGGTGTTGCTCAATCCGTCCGTGCGGTACGAGCTGTGCTTCGAGAGTGTAAACGACTCTGCGAAGAAGGTGTATCAACCCAACCAAAGGTGTATCAAACTCTGTAATCGACATTCCCCGCATCGGTGTGCGCAAAGGGCAATCCATCCGTAGGTGTGCCGCGGATTCAGGCGAACGCCGAGAGTTTGTAACGGCGAATCCTCCGCCCAGCTTTCGTCCGAAGCTTTTGACTTTCCGAGCTTTTTTGCCGAGTGCCGCGTTCCCCGGCCGCTGTCAAGAGCGCAAAATACGCCAACTGCATTTCTTACGCTCGGAAAATTGAGCTTTTACTATAAACTTTAGTGCCAGAGGGATGCGACGGTACTCGATGAAAGAAACTGTCCCGTTCGAATACTTTTTTTTTTTTTCTATATTCCAATGTGCCGCTGTGTAGATTAATGTGTTTGTTTTTTTTCTGGTTTTTTTTTTTTTTAATCCTAGAACGGTTCGGCTGCGCGACTGTGGAAGCTCGAGCTGCTGAGCTGGCTTTGCATATTACTTAATGCATTTTTCAATTTAACTCACGAATCCAATTAATGAAATAGCATTTATACTGCTGCGTTTATCTTTTGATTTAACTTTTTTCTTCTGTTTTTCGTTATCATTATATTTCCTCTACCCCGGTGCACCCCCTGAAGTAACCTGCTGTTCCGCTCTCTACTGCACTGGAAAATTAAACGGCACTGCATAAGCTCGACCCAAGCAGCGGGCTTGGACTCCGTGGAGCGAACATTTGTATAATAGTTTGGAATGTTTTTTTCATTTTACCGAATAGAAAATTGCAGGGGAAAAATAATTCGCTGGACCAGCAAATTTCAGTGCCGATATAGACACAGGAAAAAGATTTGTCGAAACAGCTAGAATTTTGCGAGTTTAACGGATTGGTTTGCTACATTAGGACGCTCACTTGGCTATACTTGCAAAACTTGTGCTATTGTAGTTCGAATTCTCGCCTTTGACCATTAAAATTATTAATATCTCTGTATTAACACTAAACTTTACTTAACCTGCGAATTATTTCCTTTCATTTTTTTAATAATTTTTTTAATAAGAATCCTATAATTAACAACATTTCAGCTTTGCTCTTGAAACCAAACGTTGTATTCGAATATATTTAACAGTAACATCTTTAAACATGTCGCAAAAAAATAGACTTTTTGAAATAATTTCGTTACTTCTTTTTACGTGTTTCGATTATTAAGACGCAAGCCGTACGTTGAAAGGTTTTTTTTTATGAAAATAAGGGTGAATTGGAAACTGACATTTCGGGGTTTCAACAAGTCCTATTTGAACGATCACACCGCCAAACACCGTTCAGAAAAACAAAGCCACTGTTATGGTTTCCTGTTTCCTGATTTAACGTGCAACGCTTTATTTTATTTTGTTTTCTTTTTTTCCGGCAAAGTCGAAGAAAGAGTTCAAAACCATCGAGAAGCATAATTTATATGTCAACGCATCGTTTATTTATATATTATACATATACAAACTTTTACTTGCCATAAAAACTAAAAATTTTGGATTCGTATGAAGCTGTTTCTGTTGCTCAATTTCTTCTTTTTTTTTTTTTCTTTCATAGTCATATATATTTATACATATTAACCATACCCTTCTCTGTAGCCACACGCAATAAATGCGAGCCATATCTTTCCGAGGGTTAGCAACTTGAGCAGCTGTTAAGACTCACTTTAGCTAACTCAAGTAAGGGTTAACTAGTCTGGTATTACGCCTTGAGCGAAACGTATTCTCGCCCCGTGATAAGCAGCCTACTTTAAGAGCTTTCGGACTTGCTTGAGAAATTCGCAGTGACTCGGGAAGCTGCGTCTCGGGATCCGTGACCCTCATCCACTTTCTCTGTCTCATTTTCTATTCATGAACAAATTTTTATCATTTTTTGTTTCTACGTTCATTTCTATTTTTTTTTTTTTCTCTAGTTTTTTCCTGTTTTCTACCATTCCAATTTTGATTTTCATTCGGTTTCTCTTCCTTTTACTATTCCGAATTGTTTGCGCAGCGTACCTTCAGTTTACAGAATTCGGAATAGAATACGTCTGCCGTGTTTAGCATGCCGCAAGGTATAATTCGGATGGCCGAGAACTTTGTCATTTATGAGTTGCCAGTCTCGTTATCGACTCAAGTGAACGAACTTCCCTAGGGACTTTGCAAACTCTCGGCACACTCTATTTAGTTTTAATTAATTCTGCTCAGAATCTCGGAGGATCACTTACAAGTTTTTTCCCTCGTGTTTTAAACATCTAAAGGGGCTTCTCGAGTCTGTATTAATTTGCGGACGTCAAATACGAGTAGAAACGGTCAAATTTCATTTTATATAATAGCGGCAAGTCAGTATTTCTACATAATTTTCCCAATAGTCTGAGAAAATAGGAGAAATCAACACACCGTGTCGAAGTTTCTACGTTTTGTGTTTTTGTTTAAAAAAATTATTCTTTCTCCCGCCTCTGGGAACGATATCGTTTATAAGTCGAAAGGATATTTTCCTTAATCAAATATCCTCGGTGGAACTTTTTCACCAGCAACTCCGGCAGCCGGTAAATTCGAACAAACGGTTAATAAAATTGGGCCAGAAGCCGTTGATTCCAGCGATGGGCAGCAAAAGCCGAGATTCGTTAACTCCAAACTCGAGGAACTTAACGCCCCGGTGGCTGTGTTAACGACGCGCGTGAATCTGTTGGGAATTCGTCGGTCTTGCAGGACTCGAACGAGAGGTACGTTTTTCCTCTTTCCTTCTTTTCGTTTTCCCTCCCTCTCTCTCCTCTCTCTCTCTTTTTCTCCCGTCCCGCCAGACGATGCTCGACGTATAAAACAACCCTAGGCCGCTAGCTATTCTACACCCTAGTCACGTTAACGTTACAGAGGAACGCGGGTAGCTTCGCCAAGAAAATTTCAAAGAGTAATACGCACACCCTGTAGACGCCTGTGAATCGGTAGGGGAACAGAACTTGGAGTTACAAAGCTTCAAGCATGCAGACTTGCGCCTTGTCAAAACGATCAATTTCGCAGGGGTTGTAAACCGCGGATATAAAACGTGCCAGGACGAATGAATCATCGTCCGATATTTTCCTACCTTCTGGAACGCGATGGTCAAGCAATCCGGCACGTTTGGAAGCTCGGTGATTTTCCCTCCGCGTCTAGGAAAATTCAACACTCATTCGTCTGCCCTTAAATACGCCGCGGCGTCTTTTGCGTGTCTGTCGTAAAGCTAAGCTCGTTTATGGGAGGTAAACCGCTTTAATGATGATTTATCGTTCAAATGAAACTCGTGGCACTAAAGAGTACCCCACCGTCATGCCCGTGATTACCTGCTCCGAATGAAAAACTCGGTTCAACGGAAAAAGGAGCTTTTTGTCCTGGTACAACTATATGGTAAACGACAATTCACCAGAAAGCTTCTCGTAGTTCGCGCTAGAAGCTCACAGAATTCTATCCATACATCCATTCGGAAGGTCCGCAAGCTCTGTGATAAAATTTCACTCGCATTTTGGTACACTTTATTTGAAAACTCGTTTTACTTAAGACGGTCCGCATAAGGCTCACAGGCGGAAATCTACATTTCTTTTAAATTCCGCCAACTACCGGATTCACGCCAACGTTTCAACGTTTTGAATTCAGGGCAATTACATGCTTCAGAATTTTGCACATAACTCACAGATGGTACTAACGTATAATTTTCATTGCCGTATATATTTAAAGCGAAATACTTTTTCCCCTAACAAAACTCCTCGTAATTAACTTTCACTAATGTTGGAACTATCATTTGATGGAGCAATCAATTCAGATTTGAAAAAATTCTTTTCAAGAAATCATTTAATTGGATTCAAAGAATACGCGTCGCCTTGTACCGCTTAACCGAGCTTCCCAACCACTTTATAAATATTTTGAGCTGTGAAAAGATCTTGACGAATACTGAACAATTATGCCTTGTTCAATCTATTTGAACCTTTTCGATATAGATGTTTTCGGTAAAGCTATGCATTAAAACACCGCTTTTTATACTAAACTCAATTGTAGAACCTCGTAAGCTTTGAAATCTCTTGATGTGTAAATTTCTTCTCGTGCTCTTCGGTAATATCGTGATTAATGCGAGGTATCTAGCTTCAATTAGTAAAGCAGTGTTCGCACACATTCCCGTAATCATGCTTTTAGTCTAACTAAAGGTGTCACTCAAATGAAGTGAGGATGTGTATTAGGCGGCTTCAAAATTTGAGTGACTTGAATTAAGCCAGTGACAGCTTGCAGGCAAGTTTGGGTTTGTTTTATTAAACGTTCGTTGGAACACAATTCTGTTACACGCTACAGATACGCACAGCAAACAGTAACGTGTCACGAAACGATGAAGTTGGCGGTGTGAAACTCGTCACATCCCAAAGTCCCGAGGTGAATCTATACAGTAGAGTTTCCTAATTTCCCACCTACACAAAAGTGCGTGTCCTTAGTTGAGGTGAGAAAATCAGGGATAACAGTCGGAAGAGCATCGAAGAAATAAAGAGCGCCCTCCGCGATCCTCCCCGTAAGGATCGTAAGTCACGTTTACATTGGAAATATGGTTTTATTTTGAGAAAGAAATCCGAGGGTGGCCATAAATTCGACGATGGTAATGTCCCAATTTGCATACGCTCCCAGGATCTATAATCACGCTTGTGAATGACAAATAGGGGTGAAAACGAGCGGGAAAAAATTTCGGGATAAACGTACCCCCCGAGGGACGCTTCCTGTAAAGGCCCGGATTCCGACCTCGCGAATCGCAGTGGTTTCGATCATCCGAGCCTTACGCCTGGCACACCGCTCTTCGTGGTTACCCAGATTTATCTCTTCGCAACTTTACAGGATTCAAATAACACGCGATTCTCACTAGACTAGCCCGATCAACCGGCGGTGGAATTAGTCGAGTGTGGTGAAAGGCGCAGTGCATACACCGTAAATTCCCACAACGTAAGAACAACTCCAATTCACCAAATCAGCAAATTTGAGTGCTAATATTGGCACGGTAAGCAGAGCCTGTTTAAACAGCTAAAATTTCGAAAGTTTAACCAACTGGCTTGCCAAATTAACAAGACTATTTTGCTATACTTGCAAAGTATTTGTTTATACTGGTGTGAAATTCTCGATGTGAACAGATTAACGGCAAAACTTGCTTGACCGGTAAATTATTTTTTCATGTCAATTAGATCCCGTCACCTAGCTTACAGTTTTTGCATCGAAATCTTCCTCGTTTACGTATCTTGCTAATTTTTCTCCAAAGCTTAATCGGGCTGCGAAGCTTTCGCACTCGGTTTCACTACGAGAGCAACATTAAGACATACCACGACTACTGCCCCCGCATCGAATGATCGCGTATTGCGTGTATAAATTTATGCCTCGAAGCAATATCCATAGTAAAATGTCGTACGTTACGATCTTCGTAGCTATCGGAAAAGTGATGATCGTGTTGTCCAATGGAAATACGTACAGTCCAGGTTCAACGAGGGCGTAAAACAGCGTCTTTATCTTTTCAGTAATGTTGTTAAAGTAGAAGCCGCTTTATAGATTCTTCTTGGCCATCTCGGTTTACGGCGGACGCTCAAAGTCGATTATCCTGCTGGTGCTCTGTGACCTTGTTGAGATGCAATTTTCACGTCGCCCAATATAATATCGTTCACGGCTTTCGCAAAATTATATTTTCGTCATTGTCTCGCTGCTGGGTATCTTGCTGATGAATCTTCCACAGCTTTATATCACACCGTTAACGCGCGAACTCAGATGAAAGAATATAGCCGCTTTATTCTTTAGCGTCTCAGATGAAAACAACGTCATGAACATGGTTATATATAACCAAGAGCAGTGCTGAGCTTTACGTTAAAAGTACAGTTTTCACAAAGATGAAAAGCTTGAATAATTTATTCGCAATACCTAATCATCGATGAATGTAAAAAGTCACTAGACTAGACTAGACTTGAGATCGTCCTCGTTAATTCAGCATCGGATATCGCATCAACGAATCAACCGCATCGTGTTTTCATTTATTCCAAATTCCCACCCCGCAGACTTCCGCGTATCGTTGAATGGTCAAGTGTGTTTAACGAGGCTTGATAAATTTCGAAAACATGAATATTCGATGTCGTATTAACGCACACGATGTTTGTTTAGGGACGAATATTAAAGCTGCCACATATACAACACTTGGGCTCTGTGTGCCTATCCTAGACACACGGTTTGAGCAGTGAAGCGCTCCTTTTTTTCTAATGGATCGAGGTTTACGGAAAAATTGCCAATCAGGTGGACATGAGAATACAACGGAAGTCGTTCAAACTGTTGAAAATCGTGCGGAGGATCGGAGAATTTTTCTGACGGAGCTCACAATCAATCACGCTATTTTCTCATTCAAATTCGTCCAATTTTAGTAAAGTAGATCGATCAACCTGCACTGTGCTCGCGAAACCATTTTACAATCACAACAATCTCTCGAGTCAAGTTGGAAATAATAAAATGCTTACTCTTGTTGTGACATTTTCTTGTTGCAACGAGGCAGAGGGTTCCACTTGTTTTCTTGTCGCGTGTACGCGGACGATAAATATCTGCAGCACCAGGTTTCATGCCTTTCCTGCCCTGCAGACGGTGGCATTTCGCGTCAACTCTTGAACTGGGCTTGAAGATTTACACTCACCGTTTCGACGTAAAGGTGCTCGTCTATCATCGTGCTACCGGATAGTGAAGGGTATAAAAAGCGAAAACTTTTTCATCAAACTGTTGCTACAGAGCTGATGGTCATTAATGAAAATGGTAATTACGGGACTTATGAAAACAACTGTCCGATGGATTAACGTCGTGTCTGCATTATGAAGGAATTACTTCTTGTTGCTCTGTTTTCAACGGTTTTGCAAACATTCGTTTAAGTGCCAAACTGAAGTAGTTACAATGCCCATTATCGAAACAATCTTCGATTATGTTCGTAAAGTCGTTTTATTTCTCGAAAATAGAAGCATCCACAGTCCATTTATCAGCTAATATTGAGTTATTCGCGTTTCCTGAAATGCTTGGGTTTAGTGGACGTTGGTATACAAGATGGTTGTGGTGGCAATGCTGTTTCTCGACACTCGAAACGCGGAAAATCATAAAAACCGTACAAACTTCCAGCCGTGCCAGTCAGTCGATTCTTACGGTGTGCCAAAGATAACATCAACTGGCTAGACTGGATCCCCATTACGTGCCAGGTTCAGCTTCCTAAGGATGAAAGTAAAACTTGTTTACTCTCCAAGTAATATCATTCGCGTACTGATAATGTTATCGGAAGCTCCGTGAACGATAGCTTTTTTGCCGAAGCACAAATTTCTGGGATACTTAACTCGAGGATATTCGGAAAAAGACAAAATCGGTCAGCAGTAATGCTCGTCACAAGGATGTTTTAGGGAGTTCCGTTTATCTTATTGAAGACGAACCGAGTTACTACGCCTCTTCCGCAAAGAATATAGCAGGGAGACGAGCGTGTCAGCTTTCTATGACAAATGGAAACCCTGATCGAGCCTGGCGTTACAAAAGAAGCTCTCTCGAGAAAAGGGGGGGGGGGGGGGGGGGGGAATTTTCGTTTACTATGACAAGCTGGGATCTCGGATAAGCATACAGTGGATAATATCCCGTTCGAGTAGGTATTACTTGTAAGATTTGAGACCGAATGAATGCGTCCCCCGGAGATTTGTCATCAATTTACTTTATCGGACTGTCATGTCACCCCAAGTCACGCTGGAGTGTTTTGCGTGACCAAATTCAGAGTCGGATTGTGAACCAACTTCGCAAGACCCTGTTAAAAAACGATTCTGAATTCCAAGAATCTGACTCTCCGCCGTGTCTAATCTATATCGAAACGTCTATCTTCGCAACAAAGTGTCGACGATTACGTAATTCTTGTCAGTGATAAATAGAGCCGGTCTGCCCTGTCTTCTCCTCTATGTTTTCATACTTTGTCTTCCTTTTTTTTTTCCCACTCTCGCTTCGTCTTTGGTTAGATTTAGCTAAGAACATAACTGGTGACATAACTCCGAGTACTTTGCATGTATCTTACGAGAAAAGAATAAAAGGCGAAACGTTCTTCGAGCGAGCGAGTGGGTCGGTCGTCTTGTAATTCGACTAACGCATTTGAGTAACAAATGGCTAGATGCCATCTGGAATATAAATTCCATCACTGTCGCATTGCCACTCACTTAGTTATCTTTATACCTTTCATGTCATCCGCAAGACTTATTGGGGAAATATCACTGACGTAGACATGCATGGATATCACTTCTAACGAGTACATACAATTATCTATGCAACTTCCATGAGTTTATTTCTTCTCTCTCATCTTTCTGTCAACTATTTTGTTACATTTTTACCGTTCACTTCGTTCAAACATTATAAGGGAGTTTGATACTGGTAGAAGTCAGGACGACTTATATACTTAATTATAAAATCTGTGTTTATTCCCATCGGGGATCCGAAGCTCTTCGAATCGTACATGATTTCGCCTCGGTGAAATCGAACCGAAGTAATGAAATCGAAAAATGGAACGAGTAGAAAGAAGTCGCGATATTCCAATCCGCACCCTTTTATGTAGGAAAATGCTTACTTCTCCTCTCTCGAGGTAAATTAACGCCGATTCCCTGCTTCATATTCAAATTGAACTGCAGAAAGTGTGATAAAAGGAGAAAAAGAGAGACGGAAAAAAGGGACAACAATTTTTTTGTTCCCCTGGCTCAACTTATAAATTGACGCTTCGTCTGGTGAATTTTTATAAGCTATACGAGAGTTCAAATATCCGGTCGTACCAGTGAGATAAAAAATGTCTTGAGAACGAAATTATATTATATATATGCGCAATTTTTGATCGTTGATTCACCTGTTTTTTGCATTGTTGGGATATTTCTAGTCCTACGAAAAATGTATCCTTCCTGAATTGGAGTATGGTTTGGAACTTTTTGATAACCCACTTTGATTGTATCGGTTTACTGGCCTACATTGTAGCATAATTATGCCAAAATCAACGTTTTTATGTCATCGTATTTCGCAAAGAAGGAAATAAGTTCGTTTCATCAGCAGTGACTGTTTCGTGAAAATTCTGAATACGAAGAAATGTGTAATTTTTGAAAAATCTCGTCAAAATTAAAATGAAAATAAATAAATGGTTAAAATATTACGAGTAGACACCAGCTTTCCTGTTTCTGCACAGCGAAAAACAAGGCAAAGCTTTGGCGGATGTCGTATTATTATAAGTCTCGAAACGTGATGAGTAAAGGGAGAAGCAGGTTTTTATGCGAGGAAACGAACGGATAAATTTTTCGAATTATACTGGAGAGGCGAAACCACTCTCGATTGGTAAACATGAATCGTAGGTGGGTTTTCAAGTTTCTTTTATCCCTCTGATCCCACGGTTTTAAATTCAAGAGAAATAAAAAAATTGAAATAAAAAAAGAACACAGCTCGTTCCGAAGAATTACCAAGTATTTAGTAAGTCTGCGATTTCCGTTCTCACGATTATTTACCTAGCCTGTTCCACTTTACTCCTTCTGCAAATATTGATAACCCATCTAAAGAAGTCCTTGAACATTATTCCGCCTATTTAAAAACCTATTATTTCTTCAGATTTTTTGTTCACAAATCAGACCCCACTATATATATACTCTTACAAAGTTACATAGATAATTTCTTTTCTATCCTAGATATCTGTTGTTCCTCTTTTCAGACGCCTCATTGGAACAAATTCATTTAATATCGACTCATCGCTCTGATATCCAGAGAAACCGATTAATTTTTAACAGACCAAACTCAGCATCGACTTTATTCTGATATTCGGCTTTATACCTACCGCTTATTGATTAAATTCCAACGATTTGTTTATTGTCTGTAGTAAGGTGCCAAGTATTGAATAAAAATATTGAGGAAATATCTTTCTGTTATTTTTTATTGATTAATTGATTCAAAGCTGTTTTGTTTTTCGATTTTTATTTTGAATTAAAAATAAACGGGACACGTTCCTTTCGATTCAATAAAACTTAGTCATAAGTTTAATAAATATTCGCTGAATTTGAAAAAGGACATCTTCTGGGTAAAAGATAACGATACGAGTCGTTCTTTTCAACGCCAGTGCGATTGAATACCCGCTGAGGATTTTCTCTGCCTGATACAAAGCTGCAACGTGATTGCGAATTTGTACCAGAACTAGATGCAAGAGCGGAGAATTCCAAACGTCAAGAGATTCCCGGTGATATATTCCCCGTCTGTGTCCTACCGCGCATTCTTCGTCGGAAGCATACCGTACATTTTTACTGTCGCGTGGTGTAACGAATTGTTCCGTAAGCCATTGTAGTATAGTTTGTCGTAAAAAGAATCCCTTGTCCGTCGGCCATTATATCACAACAATTATCCACATTTTTTCCCTTTCAAATGAAATCCGCCGCTCTATTTCTGACCCTGATCATTGTTCTTTATTGTTACAGGTAAGCGCCCTCCACGCCGCTCTTCTGCCAACTCACATTTTCTGTATCAATCTGCCGAATTATCACATTCTGTAATGGTTGGTGAGTATTTAGAATTTATTTTGAAGGTGCATTTTCGAGCAACTTTTTCGATCGAAGTTGAATCCGTAAAAAACACTTAATTCTTGATCGTAGCGCGAATGCTATTGCCAAAAATGCGTCGTGACGATTCTACCACATTTTCATGACTGACGATAATTTCTGGATATCTGTAGATTGTAAGAATAATAATGCGCAACGGCACCAAATTTTAAAGTATATAGTTGTAATAAGTGAAAGTAAACGATTGCGAGACGTGGAACATTATTGTAATTCAATAATTCAATTTTTTTTTTTCCATCCCGTTTCCAAGGAACATCCAATTCTAGTACAATCTAGTTCCCGTATTTTCCATGATTGCGCACCGAAGGGAAAGCTCAACAGTCCTTCACGCCTGCACAGTCAGGGAGCTTTTAGTAAAATTACTCGGAGCGAAGATGCGGGTATGAATTTCCGTTGATTGTTAGGTACCTTCGCACTGTTTTCATTAAAGAAAAGAGAAGGATAACTCGAAAGAAATAAAGTAAGAAAAAAAAAAAAGAAATCAACGAAAAGGAAATAAGTGAAGACAGAAAAAAACGTAAACTTGTTCGGAGTCACGTTTCGTGGGACCGGTTTACTTCTGCAATGAAACGAAACACGTCCTCGTTATCCTGCGGTTATGAGATAGTCCCTGGTCCTCACGTCGTAAACTTTGATCTCCCGAGGTGGCTTACTGCTTTGGAAACTGAGCTTGGGCTTACCGAAGTTTTCTCCATTCTCGAATCTCCGGTTTCAAGACGAGCGAGAGTGGAAGTCAGCCGCACTTGTCTCAAACTCGTTACGGCGAATCTTGCCGATATGATTGCTTCGTCGTTGCGTAATCACTTGACCAACAAAGTATCCATGAATGCACTTTCGAGTTAAGGTCACGTAGTACACTCCTACACTTACCGACCGAGCAAAAAGCAACGCACTGTCGAAATTTCAAACTTTTACGTTCGTTTGTTTATTTATGTACAGGAATAAAACGAGTGAGTGTGCTCGGTCGGTAAAAGTGAGAGTACTATATGACCGTAAGGAAAAGAAAATTACGTCGTTGCAACGGTATTTTAATCACAATATTGCAAATTGTTTGCGAATAGGTAGAATCTTGTCAGTTGTCTTGAAATATAATTTGTTCGAGGATAGCCAACATCGCGTGATTGTTGCGACATTAATTTTTGAGTAAAGCTTTCCGGGGCATAGTTAACTTATTTATTTTCAATAGTCGTGGGCTCGTTGTATTAATTCTTGTTTCGAGCTAAGCGAGGGTGGCGAAGAAAAATTTCCGATGCTTTAATCCCGCATTTGCGTGTAAATTTAGGATCCTGCTAAGGCTGAAGGGGATCATAATTCAGCAGTTTAAGGGCTAATATTGCAGGGACGCGGAGTTCCGGACTGCGAGGGTGGCGAGGGGATCGTCGTCGGTTTTTGCAGACGAGTGCTAAAACAGATTTTGCGTTGGACCGGAATTGTGAATAATGCAGGAGTAGTCTAGCTTTCGCGAACCCTGCAGTGGATTTTCGGCACTGGTAATTTCATCACCGAACCCCGCGCATACTGCTAACAATGCGGATAGCCGGGTAGAAAACCGTGGACGAAGGGCATACAGAAGCCCCGCATTAGGACTCAAGGTCCGAATTCTCTCTCACGGGGTAAATAATTCTTGAAACACAGCTGCACAAGTCGAATCCGAGATAACCGAACAACTGTAATTACGGTGATGATACCAACCGCGATAATAAAAAATTAGTGACTTAAGTAACGCGTGGTCTTGTTCGAATACATTCGACGTTATTCTCTGTCATTTTTTCATTTTCTTCAGAGAATACATAAGGAAATTACAACCTTGCTCCGGGTTTGACTTTTCTCTTATTAAATTGTCGCGCGATTACTCGCGTGAATTCAACGAATAATTTCGTGCAATAGGATGGAAATTGTTGAGCTTAAAGGATCGAGTGGCTCTCAGACCCTGCTTACATTTACAAAGAGGCAGGAGAGAGGGCAGTTTTGATTTCTATCGGTTTGCTCTTTCCTGGGGAAGAAGTATACTTGTCTTCTTTCGCGTGAAGAGTCTTCAGTTTTCGACTTATCGTTCATGGTATTGGCTTCCTTAGCTTAGCGTAAATTGCACAGTTTTCTTTCTCCAACCAACATCGCTAGTCGACGATATGTGGTTTTCTGCTGTTTCTCAAGTCACTCCTTGCCTTTGCCACAGGTTTCAGACCCTCCACAGTACCAGTTGATTCGGACACAGTTGCAATATCTTTCTAGAATTACAAACCTGTGGAATGAACGTGTACATGCATATGGAATCGAGTTGAAAATATGGAGTGGTAAAGTTCATCTCGTTGTACGAAGGAAAAAGTTTTACTCTACAAATGTCTACCGCTTGAGTTCGCTCGCTGCAGGATTATTTATGCGCAATGCTTTCTCTGTTATAAAGGTGATTTTTCATAATACTCTGTTGGCGATGGGTACGATTAATTTCACGGTAACTTATTCCCACGTCGCAGTTTTGCATCGTTATTACCGCCGTGCGATTCTATCTTCGGCAACTCAGGTGAAATCCACTTTTACGTTATTCCTTTAGTTGAAACTTTATTTTTCTTTTTAGTATTCCCGGAGAAATTTATTTCTCTTTTGTTTCCCGGTAACCTGTAGTTGTAATAAAATCTGGACCAAATCTAATTCTATTGAACTCTTCTCGTGCAATGCTGATCGAAAATGCATGTGGACATCCAGTCGAAATTGACAAAAATAAAAGTTGGGTCAATAACTAAAATCAATTGAATCGAAGATAATGAAATAGATGTCTCATTAACGTTGAAAAAATTGTAAAAATATAAAATAATATGAGTATCACATGTCGGATATGGAACAGTGACGTTATTTTCTAGAATCGTCCACAGCCTAAATTTTTTTACTAAACTTGTGGTTTCAAATTTTTTTCCATGTTGAATCGAGATTTTTACAGTGAAATTTGACTTAGATCAACGTCAATTATATTTTTTAAACCTTGACTTTGTCACTATGTTGTTGAATCTTTTTTTTTCACCGAAATGCACATCTGAATTTTAAATATGCGGAGACACGTTCTGAAGTTATAATAACGAATTGCAAATAACGTTTTTCAACAGCTGTGACAAAGCTTAGGTATTGTTGAGAAAAAATATATTTATATGTCGCTGAAATCCCTGAGTTAAATTCTGCCGAATTCACTGATTTCGAATTATATTCGATAATCCTGAGAATCAATTCGACTCCCCCGGCTTTGACGCATCGATGGTAATTCTTGAAACTGGTGAACGTATCGACTGTTGAGCGTTACGTGAGTAAGGAGGCTGCATCGGCAGAAACGAATTGCACTTAAGAACGAAGGCGGTACCTCCTATAAAACTTTCCTCCTGCTGCACTACCCACGGTTCTCTGTTACGGATTTTATTCGTACTATGCCGGTGAACAACTTGACAGGTTCGGGAGAGACTTCCTTGCGTTAACTCTTATGTATACATATCGTCTTACCGAGTCTTCTTCGAGGATCGATTTTCCCTGGACCGCCATTTACACGTCTTAGATAGTACAGAACCACGTACCTACTTTATTCACACTGTTACATTTCACCCGACATTTTTTCAACACATTCGATGGTCTTAAGAGGATGCCGGAGTTGAGCTTTATCGATTGCACTCTCTTTTGCAGAGCCTTCGATTATTCATTTTCACCATTTTCGATACCAGCTCCAATTATACACTGAGAAAAATTTCATTTTGTTACGGTAACTAGAAAAATTTAGCAAAGTAGGTATCGTTAAAAAAAATGTTTGAATATTTTTGGGATTACGAAAAACGTGGTACGCGTAACCATTTTGCGCTATTGTTGATCCTTTTTTGGTTATTGCAACGCAAAATCAGTTTGTGAGGTTTACTCTACTTTTTTCGTTAAATAAGGCTTTAACGTCAATTCATTGTTATATATTTATATATATTTACAGTTACGCGAAAATATAGTAACAGTGATCATAATGAGAAAGAATAGTAACGGGTACCAGACTTTCTGGTAACAGCTGCAAAACTAATTTTCATTTTGTATCTAGAACTATATTTTTCGATAGTGGTAAAAAATGAAAACAGTCTAGGACTGAGCGGTAACCGGAACTAAAAATTTCTCTCGTTGTAGCTAGAATCAGATGCAAAATTCCGTGTTGATTACAGGAGTGATCTTATTACTCAGCCACTTTTTGACAGAGGATCTAGCAATATTTCCTCACTTATCATTCGTACTGCTTGAAATACCTAATTAAAATAGCTACTGTGAGAAATTGACATTTTTCAAGCTTTCAGTGTCACTTTGGATGACAATTTTTATTCGTTTAGTTTCATTTCTTAATAATTAGACTGGAAAAGACATGATACACAAATAAAATGTATTGATCGACGATCCACTGCTTCAACGAAATAATCTGAAAACAAAATCTGAGGATAAAATCAGTAACATGATAGAAAATGAATACGTCAACTAACACGGGCAGCAAAATTTTGACTGAAAAGTTTTTATTCGATCAACAGATTTCAACAATATTTCGTGCTAATTTTTAAGTATTCATTATTTCTTATTTTTAATTTCTTAATGTTTCTGATTTTCTTAAATAAATCCTTCCATGACACAAAGAGCTCTGGATGGCACAAAAACATAGACAACGCCGTTTCTTACGAGTAAATTTTTGTAAAGTAAACGTAATTTTCACCGCGTATTGAATATTTTAGTTTTCGATCCTGCTTTATCGAACATTTCAACAGGTACGTCTGTGCGTTAAAAAATTTATACGTCTATGAAAGTGACGGTCGAAACACCGACCGAAATGTCTGACGTAAACCGGGCGTTAATTTCTTCGGGCAAACAACACCGTAAATTTACGGCAATGCTTACTTTGAAAATACGCAGGTGGATGCTGCAAAATAATACAAATGTTTAGCACCCGTAATTCTGTAACCCCCTGTATACTCCTCGATGTTTTACTATTTTGCAAATTCGCGTTACACGCACGCTCTTCATGATATAGTAGCGACCCTTCCACTACACCCTACCCGTATTTTCAATGCTTATATATCTTCTCTAGAGACTAAACGTGTCACACTTTATGATATATAACCGCTCTTTTCGCGTTATTATTATACTATACAAGGGGAAAAAATTTGACGCACAACCTACGGTAATGGGAAACTTATATCCCAGTCTAACGTTGTTCGCCGCAGGGTGTTTTTTAAGAAGGGTGCTGACTCTTCTGGTGAGCTTGCAGCTGTTTTCGAATGAACTTGAGAACCCGTCGGTCCTAATGAGTCAAGTGACAGGAAAACAGGTTGAAATTATTTGTGCTCGTCAATTTTTACCCCATTTTTTATTTTATTTTTTTTCTTCCCTCTTTCACCGCGTTCGAGTTTCAAAAAAATTTTCTTTAATCTTGGCTGGGAGACAAATGCCGGGTGCGAATCCCGAACGATGAATGCTTGGGCAAAAGAAGTACGTACTTTTTACAGGTACAAGCCCGTATATATTCCAAGCTCTGAAGTGTTATTCCTTTAAAAGCTTTTTCTCTGAAGTCTTGTTGATTTTCTGTTCCGTGCTTGCGGGGGTATTTTTATACGATATAACCCCGTGCAGTCTGGTCTCTACCAAACGTCATAAGCACGGCTAGAGTGTATTTTCCATGCCTGCATGTGTATTCGTATAGTTCGTATCACATTGCGGTTCGTTAGTAAATTCACAATTTATTGAACTGCACGGCAGCTTTACCGTTAAACAGAGAACAGCACTCGTATTGCCGTGGTGCAGAGAGGATTTTCACCAGCGCCACGTTCTTCACCCCTTTCGTATTTTCCATTTTAGTCACACGTCATAGTCAGCCCCCCCCCCTCCCTCATCGTGCAGCTGAGAAATACGATCTGCCTCAAAGCCAATCCTCAGTTTCTCTATTTCTCTTTCTCCTTTTTTTTTTTTTTTTTTTCTCTGCCTCGCGCGGTTCAAAAATCAACTTTTTGCTTTTAGTTTCTTTCACGCGAAGGAAACGCATTTGTCACAAAAAAATCTTGCAATTGTTCTCTGATCACTCTGTGTATTATAATATCGGTACCTAAATTCAACCATTGATTATAATTTTACTTTCAATTATAATCAATGAAATTTCGTCGAACGTCATCTTTTCATCATCATTCCGATACTCATGCATATTATAACATGATTTTTATGTTGGATTTTTAATATTATCTTGATATTGCGCGGTTCATTCATTACGCATTTAAACTTTACAGACATCTTAACGATGGTGATTACCCATTGACTCATATTACCCAGCCTACTTACCATTTTGACTCTCACCAGTTCAAATATACTTTAACTAATCTCTGGGTGCTTCTCAGTCCTCTGAGGTGAAAGGAGCAAAGCGGATAAAGATTAATTTCGCTCCCTTGAAGGTTTTAAATTTTCCCACAGAGTTTCCAAGCCGAAGAGAGCTTAATTATTCACGTGATGGGGTGGGGGGTGGGGGGATAAGCGGAGGGGAGGACGTTATTGATTTCACACCGAACGCATAAAATCTATACGCGAAATCATACCTGCCGACATCGCGATTCCATCGTCTTTGAAAACCATCTTGAATTGGTGAGAAAAAAAATGTCGAGACAAAAATTCGGTGACATTACGAAGAGAGACTTTTGGTATCAATGTTTGCTTTATTGTTTGGGCATCCGCAATGAAGAATAAAATTTTAGCAATGAGAAGAATAATTGACGAGGGCCGCAAGCAATTTGAAAAATAAAAACAACCGTTAACTACACTTCCGCGTATTTATCTACATTACTCTGCCATTGTACCTGGAAATTATTACAATATAAATGCAAATTAAATCTTGGCAGCAGATTTTATTTCTACTCAAACCCTCTGAAATATCCAGCCTTACCTGTTTTCCCTGCAACATCGTCTGCGTGTATATACATATACATGACTGTAATTTTTATTTCTTTTACCCTTATCTCGAAATCTTTTTCTTCGCTGTTCGATTCCCCCGTATATATGTGACGATCGCTCACCCTCGCAAAACCGAGTGGGATGTTTCGTTTTCGTAGATTGATCGAGATTTGATTATGATCGAAAATTAGATGCCGTGAAAATTTATGATCGATACAACGTCGCGCTTAAAATAGGTTCGAAAAATTTTCTTATCCTCGAATAAATAGTTCCGAAGTACGATTATGCTTGAGAATGAAAATTATGTGGCGAAAAATTTCATTCGGCAAGGTGAAAGGTAGGCAATACGATGGTATAATGCGTGCGCGATATGCTTGCGATCTTGTGCAACGCAGCCTGTTGGTTTTCTTCGTAAAGGTCATGGGAATAGGTTTTATACCGTATTTTCATAACGGCTGGAGAATATTCCTGTGACGCAGGCTGCGGCTTCGTGAATTTTCAACAACGGGCGAGAGGAGCCTTCGGAGAAAGAGATGCGGGAAGAGGTGAAGAGGTTAAGGATCCGTTGGTAGCCAAATGCGTCTGTAACGCGAGTAGGTACGCGGCTCTTTACGTGCCGATGCTTTTAGATCAATACATTTTGGCTAGGTACGTTATACTAACGAAAAGGTGACCCATTCGGCACTCCTGCCCGGTGTTGTGCTTAATTAAAACTTGCCAAGACATTATCTGCAAGTTTGTTATAATTATTTGATAAAAATTTCAATTTTAACCGCATTGCTATAAAAAAAAAGAATTTCTCTACGTAAAAACTAACAAGCGAGGATTTTCTTTAATCGTATATGAAATTTGTGGATATTTTTTTGTAATAACCCTAAAATATTTAACACTTATGAATTATATTGTTGAAAATTTACGGAACATATTTGGTTTGAATTTTTGGATCTAAGGTTACGAAATTATCCTATGTTGTATTATGTTCGTTCAATCGAAATACAGATGGCGTCGTTTCATTCAGTGGAGGTTAGAGCTTGATATTCTATGGCGGTATCAGTTATAATTCCAGCCATTAATCATGCGCGGAGTTGTTTCTTTCACCCTGTGATATTGAATGAATAAAAGTTTCAGACAGCGAAAAAAGAGAAGAGAAATAAAAAGAACAAGAAAAATTCAAATTGAAACAAGAATGGAAAAAGTCGCGGAGCTTTTTACTCGTCGACTGAGTTAAATGAAACAAAGCCTGAGGGAGGTAAACAGATTCTAGTAGTTTTAATTCGTGGATAAAGTTCATTCAGAAAAGTAGCTACGAACCCTTACTCGGAGAAAACTCGTTTGAATTTTCAAAATTATTGCCCTCAACTTTTTTTAATTATCCATACGCGGCTGGTTGTGCCTCGGTTCGCTCCTTTGGGAAATAAATATACTAATGAAATCAAATGTTTGGTGAACTTGGGGTTAATTGCTGTTTATGAAAACAGGATGCAGGGGCTGAAACACCACTGCCCCGAATAGCCGGTAAAACTTTATTCACATTTTCTTTCTCCTTTCGAACCCCGTCCGTTTCTCTACACGTACGGCACTTTTTTCATCCTCAGAATTCCCCCCGAGTCATATTGGATAAAAAGTTCTGACCAAGACAAATGGAGCGTAGTTTTATATGCGCCGGTGTCGAAACTTACCCTCAGAGTCGTCGTACTGTTCATTTTTCGCAATAAACTTTACTCGCTTCGTCGTCAATAGATACGTTATTTAATTTCTGCAAACATCGTTCAACGATACTCAAATTTTAATTGAACTTATCTTAATACCTCTTTCGCCCAAGCGAAATGAAATCTTGTGTGCAAAAACTATACTATTCAAAATAATATATGAGTGAGTGAATGAAAATGAACGAAAATTCGCTGAACTTACGTTAACAATTAAAAGTAGAGGTCTTTAAAACAGAACACGAACAGTTTTAGCATTTCTATCGGCCATGTTGGGTTAGCTGATTGAAATTGAAGTATCGTATCCGTAAAGGAATATCATAAAAATCCTCACATATCCAGCTATGTGTAATAATTGCTGAAAGAGAAACTGCCTTTTTGCATAGCTGGTAAACTGTACGCGCCAATCATGCGAATAACGATAGCTTAACGAAACATTCAAGTGTTCGAATTATAGATCATTGATACGAAAAGTTCGATCGCTTATTCAAAACAGTATATCCATATGAAATTACGAATTTGCATAGTTTACACGAATTACACGAACTCCGTGTTTCACGATCTGCACGGAGTATGAAATGGACAAAAAAAATTATTACCCGCAATAATTCTTCTCCTTGGATTAGCTCCACTTTATTTCTGTCCAGAGCTGTGCCGGTTCTTCTAGAACGAAAGACGACAGCGTCTGGCTGTCATTCCGCGAATAAGACGTGGCATTGTCAGCTTCAGCCAAGTCACATGGATCCCTCATATCTAGCGTACGCTTGTCTGATGGCGCCTCGCTCGACCCGACAGTGAACCGAGTCGGAAGGCTGTCATCCCGTTAACTTGACCGTCTGTCCGTCTGCCGCTGGCCACAGGGCACCCTTTGGTCGAGTGTCCTAGATCTTTTTTCCCATACCGGCCATTGCTTCTAGAAACGTCATTAATTTCACGCGCAGTGTCACCACGAGGAAAACTAATTGTAACGTTACGCGAAGGCTTGGGCTACTCTGGCACTCGACCCTTCGTATCTGGAATGCTTATTGTTATTCTTTTGATAAGAGATTTGACTCAAGTACCGACAGTATCGAATTTACACGTCCAGGATGGACTGACGGATTTCCTCTCGGAACGGTTTACCACTGGGCTACGCTTCTCAATTAAGGTACTGCCAATTTCCGATTGCACAGACATAAAATAAGCCTGTTTGAAACGAGCACCTACATTTATCATATTCTTGTAGCAGCTCAGATTTCCACCATGTGTAATTAATCGTGGCAATAGCTGGAATTTCCTATAGGATTCGATCCCGCATTAATTATTATCGTTGAGTTGGTATCTCGGCAAAATGATCGGCGCACCAACCTGCCAGTGCACCATCGCGATATAATATCGTGGAAACTTATCTCTAGCCTCAGATCTGCGCCCCGATTCTTAAACGGGTACGTTTACTAACCCGTATATATCGGTTGCGGCAGGTCAAATGTGCAGTCTAACAGGATAACTCGGTCGATTTTCAATACTCATGGGAAACGTGACGACGACTCGAGAAACGAGACTAGGAGTGTCGATGAAAGAAGAGTTCGTTTTATCGTGATGTACTTTTTTTTCTCAATTTCTTATATTTTCGCTTGAATATTATCAAAATTGATGACAACACCGGCTGTTTTACCGTTAGAAATATACTTACTCTGTTTTGCCATGAAGATTGTGAAACTTTCAAATGAAGCAAAAGAGAAGCGTAAGGTCGTAAGAATGAACCATCTCGAGCAAATTCAATTCGGATAAGTAATTATGGTAAGAATATAACGAACGGCGGCCTCTGCTTGGCGAAAAGTTGACGCGCTTTATTTTCATTACTAACTCGATCGGATCCCAAACTTGTTCATTAATTCGTTGGTTTGACTTGCTAATTAAAAGTTTTAAGCTCCCTAGATCTTCTTTGGCATGCCGCAAGGGTAACTCGGAGTAGCTCAAATCCTTTCCGTTCTCGGAAACAACGAGATCCTCAAGCTCGTGCACTGCCAAAAATTATAACGACTACATACCAGCCACCAGCCATTAGCTTATTATATTCCATCAACAGGATCAGACAAAGGGCAAGGATTTATGCTTTCTGCAGTGTGTTTTTGCTCATTTTCTACTTACAATTCCCGTGTTTGATACGGTGAGATTGCTTTTTCCTGTTGTAATCCACATGATACACGCATTCGATAAAACTTTAGTAGGCATCGTCTTAAACCCCAAAGTATAGATTGTGGCAATTCGGAACTCATAAAATGCACCGATTCGCTAAACAGAAATTATCACAGATGATTGCTGATGATACTTTACCAAGTTGATGAATATAACGAACGACGTGCGAAAAGTCAGTCATGAGCTAATTGTTTATCAGCAGATAGACCCTGCGTTGGACTTGAATCGGCACAAGTGTTTCTTCTTTCATAAACTTGATTAAGTAAAAACTCAATTTCTAATGATCGATAATCACACAGTGGGAATTTCGTTCATCTTCATCGCTCGACTCTACCCTCCAAAATACATATTTCTGTAGATAAGCGAAGCGCGTACAATACCGTTGTTATAAACGATGCTGCGTATTGTAGTAAAATGAAGAAAATGATGAATTACATTGAATTTTTGAAAATATTGTGTACCGAACCTTAACGATTCACATTCTTCTGCGTACATTCCTTATTCCGTCAACTTCGGTTCGATACAACGAATTGCGTAGGATTGTACCAGCTTTTGTGTCGTATCGTCTCGAACGTTCAACTCTCCTGGAAATGTACGAATATTCCAATTTTTAATCTCGTTTTGTGGCGTATTTCGTTCTTACGTCCAGTGCGGTCAAAGAGACTGGCTCGTTTCTCGATCCTCTTCACAGCATGTTTTTTGAATTCGTTTGAGCGACAACGGTATTCAGGAAATTCGGGACTCTACACTTCGGGGTTCAAACGGAATTTCAGTAAAAGGATAACGGCGAGAGTAAACGGTCGAATACAGAGAGTCGAGCTCCCGGCAAATTACTCGAAGGCCAAACTTCTCCGACTATGATATCACGAGGAGGTGGCGGCGTCGTTCCCACTTGTAATTCTCGACTAATAATAAATAATGCACGGGTATACCTCGAGGCGTTCGCGACCAGGCAATCAAATAATTCAATCTCGAGCCTCGCTCGTGTAGCAGTTCGTTCAAACCACTCCTGTAACTCCTGGCACAGATACGGAGATACCATCCGACTCGGTTTATGGTCCTAGGTAAGGATCTATGGCCAATATTGCGCCGATCGCACGCCGCTACCGCCGCGCCATCTACCGCGCAACAGAAGGTGACTGTAGGTGAGGGCGAGGGTGCGACCATACAAATCCAAGCCGCACGCTGTGAATCGTGGCGGAATCCCATCCTCCTCCCAAGCCATCAATCAACCAGGCGGCAATTTCATACGGTATAATCGCCCCCTGTAATTACCAGCCAATACATATACCAACCTGCGGATATACGAGCATGCCGTACGAGCTTACACCAAGTGCGATTTCTGTGTGTGTGCGTGTGTGCACGGTGCTTCCTCCTGAACAGTTATGCCCGACTGTGACACGCCGCGCATCTAATGCCGCTTGTGCTCTCAGCTGACGATCAACAGAGTACCGGCAGTTTGCCGGGGCACGTGTTTCCTATACCTATGTGCGAATTTCCGCATACACGTATTGTCCGCGATCGTTGTGTACCTACACCTAGAATTTCATTCCTCCTTGACAGATCGAGTCACGGAATAATTGCTCGGACGTCTACTTCGCTCGTTCGCTCCCAGAAGAATGTCCGGTTTGAGATATACGGAGTTCTCTGCGGGAACGTAGTTTGTTGTTCATCATCTTCAGGTGTGTGCTTAACAGCACTCTACTGTAGTAGTGATTGTTGCGGGTTTTGCAACCGAATACCTTCCTCTTAGCGACTAAGACATTTTTGAAAAAATTTCACCCTCTTGATTCATCTCCGAGAGTCTCTACAATTTGTTGTCGAGTAGTCGCTTTCTCACAATTCCCGAGAAGAATTTTTCACGTGCATTTCTATTTTGCATCTTCACTCGGTGCACTGCCTTTGATGTAAGCTCTGATTTCTTTTTTTGTTTTTCAAAGCAACTTATACGTGTACGCGTATCTTGGCTTAGTTCGATGCTGCTGGTCTTTCTTCAAAGACCGTTGTCCTGCTTCGAAAACGAGGTGGTGATGGAGAATGAGAGGAGCTTATGAAATATAGAAGATGGGGGGAAGAATGGTAGGTATCTAGTCGTTGGATTTGGCAGGGGTGTGGAAGGGATACCGGTGAAGTAGGTGTAAAAAATTGTTGACGTATTACCGACGATTTGTACAGCTCACGAAGCACACTTACCAAATCACTGGGTGATAAGCCTCTCCCGTCAGGGGAGGTGTCTTAACCGTAAAGAAGGCAAGGGTGTCTTTACTCGCCTTCACTCTTCGTTCCGTCCCGTTACACCCAGCTCCACCCTTTTCTTCTCATTCCATGGCTGTAAGAAATGTACAGCCATCCGTTAGCTCGAATATCTTCTGCTATTCTTCAGGTCTTAGCAAGGTTTTAGTACAATTTTAACGCGAAGACAAAATCATCGGTGGACCCACGATCAATGGCTCGAGAATAACATCAATCTTCCAAAAATCGTCACTCATATATATACATATAAGTAATCTCAGTCGGATTGGTATCCTAAGTCTGGCCGAAGCCGCTTTCCGGTTCATATCCGAAGTCTCGTGACTTCGAATCGATCACTGAGTCTACCGCTCACTTCTTTAAAACCTTGTCGCTTTGTTTGGATCCCGAGAAAGATAGATTTCCACGACTTTTTTTTTCTCAACAATTCTACGACCATCCACTTCCCAGCCAAAATCTCTGAATTTACCGCCTTGAAGAGCAAATATATCCATCAAACACCGAAGGGAAACCAATTTGTCACGCGTGATCATCTTTTTTCAACTTTCAGTTATTCGGACTAGTCAATTTCAAATTTCTTATATAGCTAGTGGGCGGGACGGATATCCCGCCGAACTGACAAAAGCACCTTTGATATTGCAATCGTCGTGCAAATAGACTAACGGTACCAGCTGCTCGAAGCAAAGATCACTTTGTGCCACTCGATGGCACATCCGGCTTTCCTTACCGCCTCGAACGTCTGAGTTATAACTTCGTGGCCCCAACAGGTCTGACCGGAATCCATTTTCTACCGAGTCCGCTCCATTTTCACTTAATACCTAATACCCAAGGTCCAACGACACCGACCCAAGTCCGAACCCGGTGCCGAACCACATTTCTCGTTTTCCGGAACTTCGGGTCGTTGAGTCATCGCCTAATCCCACGTGGTGCGGTCGACCGCTTTCCCTTTGCGATTATCGCCTCGTGATCTTTTTGCCTCGAAATTGCATTCACTTCGGTTTGCAGAAAGTAATTTTATTTCTAACCCCTGCTTGAAAAGGTCCCTCACTGCTTTAGACTAAAGTTTGAGATTTTTAGAGACAAAATGGAAGTTGGGATGGGAAAATTCGTTCTCTCCATCCCTCGGGATTCCCACGGTTGACTCAGCCGCCTCGACTGACGTTTAAATAACGGCGAGCCGTTACTGTTGCGTAGCATTAATTAAATTTATAATCACCAAGCCTGGCTTAACCAATGTAAATTGTTTTCAACAAGACGCCATTGAAAAAGAAGAACAATGAAAACAGAAATTGAAAATCATCAAACTTGGGGCTTCTTTATCACAAATGTTCCCGAGTACAACCGTTGTATTTCAGCGTCAAGTTCAGCGTGCATTTTATTCGATATGTAGACTACTCGGGATGTACAATTGCCTTATCATCTATATTCATCTATCTACGCAAGTACCATTGTAATTCCAATCTATTCAAGCTATGATCACCTGATTGGATAATTGGCGTTGACTAATCAGTAGTACTGTGACAATCAGTGATTAGATACGCAAATTATTTAATTGGAATAATGAATGCGAAATGAGATTATTCCGTAAATGAAACATGGGTTATTGTTATTATGATTATTATTATTATTACTATTATCATTTCAAAGAAATCAAGGATTCTACGTTTGATTAGTAACGATTTCGTTTGATCTACTCTACATGTTTCATTGATCTTTTTCCATACATCTTGTGTGTGGTCAATTTTATGTTTTGATTCGTCATTCCTGTCAACTCAATACATTCTTTCAAACATGCATTACATTGCCTACAAAACTAGGATGCAATCTATGAATTCAAAGATAGAAATTTCAATATCCGCATAGTAGCTTTTCATTTGGTGTCTCTCCCTATCAATGGCTTCACTTTCTTTCTCAGCTCGAATTCTCAACTGTTTACTGTCAGTGTTAAGTCGTATCAGGTTACGCATATTCTAATTTATCACAGGATTCTTTTCCGTATTAGCGTTGGGTGATATTATTTTTCTTCGACATGAAATCTCACCACGAATGGCTGTTTGCTAGCTAATTCTTAGCATCATCATCCAAATCTTCTCCCTCCTTAACTACCAGTGGGAAATGACACCTTTACTACATCTAAGGCTAGCCTATTATATCATGTGATAATGACACATGAGCACCTCTCTTGTGCAACACTATGAACTCATCGAGTGATTCGAATCTTAGAAGCAAACGCTAATCCCAAGTGTTTCTGACGATGATGCTTATAGATGTAATTATGGTTCCGCGTCAGAGTGCACGTAATTCGCGATGCTTATCATCATCTAAGATGTAAGGTGTGATCGGCTGGATACATCCAATGTCTAAGTTCTGGCTTCAGGGTGCGGCAGTCTTCGTTCTTCGTTTCGCTACTCGCTCTGAGCCAACGCCTCTTGTTCTTGTTTCTCGTCTGCAGGCGGAATATGTTGTGTTGAACGAGCGACAGAGTAGAGTATCGCGTTCGCAGTAGAGCAATTATCCGGGAGCGAGAATCACGATGACCCACCTAGATACCTACAACGCGGGGTCACGCACGACGAAACGCTGTACGGTTGTTCGCCATTAACAACCGTGCAGGCCATCTTAATCCTGCACTAGACAGAGCCCTCGCCGTCACACTTCAGGCCGCAAATCTCACTACACTCGATAATCTTGTCCGTGGCGAATCTAACACCCTGGATACTTACGCCGGCTTCTCACAAGGCTGTTCCAAGACCACATAGTAAGTAGTAATCTTCGCCTCGAGGCTTGCGGAGGTCCCGCATATTAATAAAGCCTCGGCCGAAATCCCTCTGGAAACATCAATCTGGCTGTCTCTGATTGGGCACAGATAACCAAATCGATTAAAATAGGTCACAGTCGCTTCCACAGCTAACTAAAATTGTAGCGAAGAAAGAAATCCTCGCATATCATTCGGCATCTGAGTACTTGGCAATGAAATTTGAAGTGTCCCGAAAGTGTCCAAACCCTTAAGTACAAGGGCTACTAAGGTAAAAAAGAGAACAGTCATCTTGTACATTGGGAAATCTAGATTCAGATGAATAGTTTGTAAGATGTATCGTGTCATAATCGTTTGACAACTATATTGTCCGTTGCAAAGACGACGATTGTAGATTCGCGTCAGAGCATTTGAATGACGAGATAAGCTTCGATTTCCGGCGAGCTTGGAGAGTGTCTATAGTGCCTTGACTAATGTAGTCAAACGTCGCTCGTACGTATATACCCATTGTGTCATTTCCAGTGGCTTCATTTCAAGTGGAGGTTCTTTCTTTGGAAGGCAAACGAACGTCGATCAATCTGAACTAACTTGTATACAAAGTGAACCTTGGGAGCTTATTATCACCTCGAGTAAACGAGCCACCGGTGTATAGAATGGTAGAAGAGATTCCGTGGCAAAAACTCCCCCAGTCTCTCAGGGGTAGAAGAAAGGATCACGTTAAGGATGAGATTTGAAGTGTAGGAGAAACAGGTTCCGTAACCGGCGGTAACTTTACCTCGAGGAATAATTCATCCGAGGAATCCAGCCCTCGTTAATTTATGCAACCTGAATATTTCAACCCTGGGAGACAACGGGGAACACCCAGGTACCTGAAGGTATCTCACTGCAGGGGCTGCCTCTGGATGCTCCCATGGGCCATCCGCCAAACTACCCCATTATTAGGGCTCCAGCTCTCATAATTAAAAAGTAACAGCTTGTGCCCATGGTCCTTGTGTACCTTGTGGTGGTGGACGAAAAATACTCCCTTCGTTTCTATGCCAAACGCTGTTTACGCAACAGTCATTTAAAACGCAGGCGCAAGTATATTGAAACCATTATAGCGCCAAGCTTTTCATCAGGGAGTCATCTTCGGAACGTGGTAAGGGTTGACATAAAATTTCTCCTGGATTCTTTTGCCGTCAACCTGACTCCAGTACGGTTTCTTTGGCTAAAAACATTTCCGACTGAATTAATTGGTTTAAAAATCGTGACGACTTTATAAAGAAAAACAAGACTTGTTTTGTTTTCTGACCTTGTCATTATCCTACAATTTAATTTCCGGGTCAGACATATTATTCAATAATCATCATCTGCCCAAATCAAACAATCTTCACAATTCAGCCAGAAAAAAAAGTCAACTAAAATTAGATTTTCCTCGTGACAGCTTGAAGAAGATTTTTTTAAACAGAGATAAAATGGTCAATTGGTAAAACGTTCTAGGTTAAACATACCTTCATCAAGAATGTACAATTGACAACGATCACGTAGATGTTAATTTTATGATTGACTACCAAATTTTCAGCCGTCGTTATTCATATGGTCTCTGTGTATTTGACCGAGTATACATGATCGATACTTGAGTCAATGAATACGTGATGTGCCATGAGTTCTGTCCATGCGCTATAACCATTTGATCATATTGGCCAACAACAGTGCGTCAAATGTGCGTCTCTCTTATGGTCGATGGATCACTGCAACACTGAAATAGCCATAAATCGGATCCTAAAGGTAGTCGTTCCGGCGACGTAGGTTTTGTCGCGTACCCGGAATGGATTTAACCCGAAGTATTGTATCAGTAACGTTCATTGTGTTGTAATTCAATGTTCTTTTGATTATCACAATTGCCAATCATCACTTTCGACTTTGTTGCTAATTTTTTATTACATTCTTTAAAACGAAGTAGACACTGGGTATTGTATCAAAAGTTTTTTAAAATTCACATAATTTTGAAGAGATATACTCTGGTCTATCACTTGACACTTTCTCTTTATTTTTAACAAGTATTATTATCAACATTAGTTGTATTAATGAGACACGTAAACTGTTTTAAAAGTGAAATTGAGTAACTCCTACGAGGAAAGTAAGAATTTGAAAAAACAAAACTCATCAGCAGTGCAGAATATTCGAAGTCTCAATTCCAAATTCACAGCATTCATCTTCGGATTGGCGATTGTTAATGCATTATTGTGAAGATTTTCAGGTCTGGTAAATAGCTTACTGAAAAAAATCCGTAACCATAATTTCTCATATCCTCAGTATCACTAACCCTAATTACTATAATAATTAACCCTCATTACTGAAGTTCTGAAAACCATATACATACAATTCACAAGACTTTTGGGGTTCCAATTCCTACACAATCGAGCTGCCGGTCCTCTACTTCACCTTTGTATTTAGTATGAACAATTTGACATGCCATTTCCGCCCGCTGTTCCTTTTGTTCCGCTCCCGTTCCGCTTCTGTTCCGTGTCACGTTTCGAGATGATGTTAATCATTAGACGCTCAAAGTTGGCTGCGTGCTGAGCTGCCTGGCTACCCGCACTTCTTACCGTACTGAGTGGATATGCGATATACCTAAGCATATGTAGTCATCACTTGTTGCCCAAGGGGTATACAACATCTCGCGCTGACCTCGCGGTTCTACCGATCGATCAAAGATCCACGAACACAGCCCGGAGGCTGTATAATCGAGAACTCACGATCGGGCAAGAATATTGAGAGCAGGCATCTAATTAGAAGGTGACTACAGTTTGCCCTGATTCCATTAAACGATAAATCACGTTCTGCCAATATCTTTGATTCCTTTCTTTTGTACGAAAATCGAGAAAAAACATCATGCGCCAATTACAGGTACCGAAATGTTTAGTTGAAATCACCAGTCAAAAAACGAGGCAATTACAGTTGCATTTTTTTTCTCTGCACCTCACTGTTTCTTCATGTAAATAGTGGTAGCTAAGAAATAAATTTTTCTCTTAACCAACCCAGTTCCCAACAGAAGTGGTAACGTCTCTTCAAGACCTTTGGAAACGACACGCGAACCTTGATTCGAGCGTTCTTTTCTAGGTAGGTAACGCGATCGGTCACATTTCATATTTTCACTTCATTCTCAAAGACTCTCGCACAAGAAGATGTAGCGAAAAGATAACGAACGTGGCTAATTACCAACCGAAGTACATGTACCTCTAAATTGCGTATGAGACTTCGCAATGTGTTCGTCAAGTCGTAACCAATCGCGTGTGTAACATCTACTACCGATTTTCTTCGCTTTTCGAACGAACGGCTGTTACAAAGACGAATTCTGCTAATATAGAATTAATTGGTCAATGTGCGGCCGAGTAGAAAATAAACGTCTAAAATGTCTGCTGATCTCGGTTGATGTACATTGGCATGGTAATTTAGCGTCGTCGAAACCTATACTTGTTAGAAATACTGATGGGAAAAAACTTCAATGTTCATTATAGTCTATTTTGGAGTCCCAAAAGTGAGGTTAGCATCTGTCAAACTCGTCACAGTAACTCCATTACATTTTCACGAGAAAGAATATACGAGTATACTCTTGAAATCAGAACAAATGTGTTTCTTTGAAAGTCGTAACTGAATCTGATCGTTATCTCCACGTTCTCCACGAATTCCCCAATTAATTTTTCAATAAAATGTAAATTAATCGTATTTTTTTCAACAATTCTCGTCAGACATTTGAACTGAGGTAATTATATGTGGACTCGTACTTGATCATTAACAATCACGTAGTATGTCATAAGCTGTTCGTAGCTATCTGTTCAGGATACGATCTCGATCCAAGGACCCGTCACCGTAGAAAAAGAATTGGATTATTTATCGCAACGCCTCTATGTGTTAGCCTCAAAACTTCCTTGCGCACTGTTCAAAGCAAATATCTGCCGTATGTCATCATGTACCGTTGAATCGAGCCGGACCTTCTTCGACGGGTATATTTTTTGTCGCGAGCATACAATTCTAATGTAATATTCTTCTCGTTGGTCACTGGAAAACAATAATCTGTAAGAAGTGGAAGAAGCTGATTGGGTAATCGAACCTGCCGTTTTACTTCTTCGAGCATCGTTGATCATGCTCCGCGTGACGATACAGTTTAAATCAATCGATTCTGATCGACCGTGAGATAATTCAATTCGCTTGGAAGGCATTTGTTAGAAGCAAATTGTGCCGATTAATACCATTTATATATGGTTTAAACGAACGGGCTTTGTAACGGTTGCTCGCTGGTTATAATAACACTACACAAGCCGTAGACACACCCACACTGATCGTTGCACGTAGCTACCAAACACGGACGCTATTTCCTGGACAAATACGCTCGGTACGTTCCTAATTCGTAATCACGCTGCAACGTGAATCCCTCTCCGTCCTCCCTGAACCCCGTGTCATCCTGCTGAGCAAACTTTGCTTACGTAACGGTACGTGTCAGCCAGACTATCTTCGTATCACCTCCACTGGCTCTACGGATCAGCTCAGCCAAATTATCCCCCTTCCACAAGCAAATTAGGGAATATTACGCTCACAGAAATGCACCAGCCTTCACTCTCATCTTCTATTCCGATTCGGTGAGGTTCCTTACATCTACCCACCAACATTAAGCTCCCGTTCATGTATATCGAGATATCTACGGCTTGAAATCGTTTGAAGATTAGAATGTGGTAAGGTGAGTGAATTCGCAGAAAGATCATGCAAAGCGAAAGTTGAAATATTCAACAGCGCCGACTCAAACGGTTTGAGACGGAAATATCCCACGCACGATATTCTGCATGAGGTACTGCAGTTCTGAGACTACAATTTTCCTATGGCTTAAAACCCGCAATAAATTTACCAACCGCTTGCTCGCACCCACACTATCGGCTTACGAGCTTCTGGGTATTTTCACATGCTAGAGCCATTTTTATTACGTAATTGAACTTTTTGATAAAGTACGGTCGATTCACTGCTTTAACATAACCAAGCAAAAACGGTCAGATTAAAATTTGCGCCAAATAAAATGAAAATTCATCTTACCTTGGAAAAATATTAGCATTTGTATAAAGTATCATATTGCAATGTATAGATTTCGATTTGATTTGCTTATAATTTGAGAACTGATCGCTATTTCAATTGAATTAATTTATATGCATCGAAATACAAGTGCGAAAAGTTCGCGATATCCGACGAGTGTAAAGTTTGCAGTATGAGTCTAAGCGAGCGCTATAAACACGCTAATTTTTCCGAAACCTGTGGAGAAAAGTACTTTGATTTCCGAAGCGAACGAATGTAATGTAATATTTCAAAAGAAATATGTTAAGGACAATCAAGAGGTCCAGAAGCATAGGCCCGGCTTCACGAAACATAATCTCAACGGGCAAAATTCAGGTTGAACTCAACCGAACGATATCACTGGCGGTGCGTGAAGTCCGTGCGTAAAATGAAGTTTTTTAAAGTGCGCATGCGCCAAGATAGCACTGTTGTGTAAGAATAAGAATTTCAGTTGTGGGCATGCGCCAGCGTCCTTTTACCTTACTATTCGGAAATGGGATACGACTTTACGAATCTTCCACAGGCTGTAAAAATCTAAATTTTCAATCATGTGTTTGAAAAAATTTCTTATCTCCTGTCCAACCTTCTCAACGTTAATATTCTGGCTAACTGATGATGATAATTCACGTAATTAACTGGTAGTTCCGCGTTAATGAACCAAATTAGATACAGCAAATCGAGTTCATGCAACTTGTTGGTTTCATGCATTATTTTCAAGCCGATACCACGGAGCGTAATCACTCGCGAATTCACGAGGCAATGAGAGAGTCCGGCTCCTTGGCACTCTCTGTATACCTCCAGGTCGTCGTGTCACGCTTATTTTCCGCAGATTCAATAAAAAAAAAAAAAAGAAAAAAAAGTCGAACGCACGTGCCGTCAACGTACTTATTCACGCCAAGTACTGGTCTCAATTTTTCGAAAGTGTTGAGTGCGAAACCGCGATGCTGACGTTGACGAAGAACTGCAGAATCTACCTCACGGTTTCCTTACCTCCTTGGCACGTAGGTAGATCACAGCAGGTGTAAAAAGTTTTATACTGCACAGTAGGTGGCTATTCAATAGAATGTCTCTTTCGTGATTTAACAATTTGTAAACGCTACGATGAGGTTTTGAAACTGTTTTTCTCACGACATATATTTTCTACGCCACTGCGAAGCATCTGATGTTTTAAAACATGGTATTGAATTATTTTGTGGTCGGTCACTACATGGATT